>NC_081522.1:17645962-17908462 GCF_030273125.1 Centropristis striata | reverse complement strand
TCTCACTCCCTCTTTAATTCGACTGCTCTTATTTAGCTTGATGTCCTTGATATCCTCAAGTGCCCCATGTTGATGAAGCCAAATAACTTTAAGCATAGAGTCTCTAGACTAATTTTAGACTCCCACATCATTGCATGCACTCCGATGATGTGTACAATCTTGTGATGTCAGACGTAACAAAATATCCAGAGCAGAATCATAGATTTAGATGAAAGACTGGTTATTCAGTGCTGTTACACAATCATATGCCTTGTGAAAGAAAGCATGAAATCTAATAACCTTAGTGTTTTTATCGTGACTTGTAACACAGCTTTTTTTAGTCATGAGGTGCCTTTGGCCATTTTTTTTTCAGGTTTTTCAGCTCTCCATCGACGCTTTACTGCAACAAGGAAGATGAACCGATTTAAACAAAAGACTGCCTTTGGCATTCCATGCAGACCTTCCACATATATTTCAGTACGGGTCAGAATTTACGCTGCACACTCAGAATAGAGAGATAAAACACTGGCAAATGGTAGTAACATTTTACACAGGTCACGTCGTGCCATGCCATCTGACCTGGCAGTCCTCCCAAAAAAGAAATAGAGGGGAAATCACAGCTGCTGTCTCGCGCTTTCTCTCCCCTCTCTGTGTCTCACTCGCTCTCAGACAGGCGTTACCCCATCTATCCAATCCACATGGGGGGAAGCACAGTCTTAGTTATCATGTTTAATTTGTTTCCCACTGTGTCTCTAGTGTTCTCAGCTGAATTATCAAAGCGGTTTGATCTCCTCTGTTACATACAGTGTGTGCTAACCAAAAAGACAGAAAGGACATAAGAAGAGAGTGACTCGCTTTTCATAATCTAATGCACATGTTGTATACAGATACACGGATACATTTTTGGACCAAAATAAATGGGAGCAATGTAGGGGGATGCACTAAACCGTAAAACCTGTCGGCATCAGTTTGATCATTAAATGTGAGACTGATTTTGTGAAATTTACGTCTCTAAGACGATCAAAACAGTGGCCGTAAGCCAGCACATGTGCAGTGTGAGAGCACACAGTGAACTGGAGTGTAGTGAGCAGTGACCCATGCTGTGGATCTGTTTCGATAATTAAAGTTCATTGCTTTTCCATTGCGCTTTTTTTTAATTTATAGCCTAATTTAATTTGGCACTGGGGGGGGGGGGGGGGGGCACAAAAAATAAAGTGCACTTTAGAGTCTAATTGATGCTGGTTTCTCCTTAGTCCTGCACCCTCAGCATTCTTCCTCTCCAACCAATGAAGTTAACTAGGCGCGGGATGGAGTGCAGAGAGAAGGGAGGGAGGAGGGCAAAGGGAGGGACAGGCAAAGGAGGAAGAAAATAAGGAGGTTATCTCATAGGGGTGCAAATTTGATTTCTTCTACATCCATTGTTAGCTCGTGGCTTTGAGAGGCAGCGAAAGCAAAGAGTCCATTTTCTCGTTACTGTTGTGAAGGAGATTAGCAGAGGCTGGGCTTGTTTCTATTTGAGGAATAATGAAGAGTGTGTCCCTATACAAACCGGCACCACTCTTACAGCAGGTCCTCTATTAGTCCTCCCTTGTCACCCACTATGTCTCTCTCCCTGAAATATAAAAGCATGTGATAGTTTACTCATCCTGTTTTCTATCCGGCTTATAAAATGAGATAGAAGAGTGGGTTTGTGTAGTGGCATGGCGAACACAATGTGGAAGAAAGTCATGCGGAAATGGTAAACTCCCAGGATACCACACACTCACCAGGTGAGGATTCTTACCGAGGAGCTTTGCTGCTGAGGAGTGCTTTACTCTACTGTAGCAACAATGTCATCTTAATTATGTGCTTGCTGAAAACCTGCACTGACACAAGGCCTGGATCTCTCCCTAGATGGTAGAAAGGGGAAGGGATTACCTCACATCGGCCTGAAAGTATGAGCTCCCTTGCATACTTTCTGCAGCACTCTTATTTTTAGTATCTTGACTTTTTGCAGCTATGGGGAACCTCCCAAATGACCTGAATATAAGGATGCATTTGACACCTTTGTTCATTAAGAGAAATAGGGAGCAGAAAGTAAGCCTTTCATGGGCTCCCATGACAACACAAGAATGCCTGGAACAGGCCATGGAGAGGCAGCCTTACAAAGATTATGTAGCCCCACTTCTCTGCCTCCCAATAATTCACTCAGGTCCTGGTGGAGTAAAGGTGTCAGCCAAGACATTCACACCGGCAGTTCATCGGAACAGAGAAGTGGAATGATGAAAGGAAAACACCAGAGGGGATGGGGGAGGACAAGTGGCTTTTTTAATGACTCTGGTGTGTGATGGGAATGCTGTTAATGAGGAGGGCTGGGATAAGAAGCGTTGCTTCCCACGTAGAGATAGACAAGCCTGGGAGGAGCATGAAGAACAACTCGGCTCGGCTTGCTCGATGCAGCTACAGCTGAGCAAAGCCAAGCAGAGCTCGGCAGACCACAGGAGTGTGGGATGAATAGAGTTTGACTGTGAGGCAGGCAAAGATGGCATCGAGAATGAGCGGCTCCTCTTTTTCTTCTCCTCTTCCCCCATCTCCCAGAGAGACAGTGGCAGCTCTCTGGTGAAGATCAGAAAGGTGGGAGATGGAAAGTGAGCGGGAGTGGGAGAAAGAGGGAGAAGAGAGAGACAGTAGCCCCAGGAGGGTACATCTCCAGTCAGTAATTCCACTGGGGCTCACCCCACCGCTCTTCAGTTTCCATCTCCAGATGAAAAATAAATAACCTCTTCAGACGGCCTCCCTCTCCTCTGAGAGAGAAAGAGAGCTTTCCCAAGAGCAGTGTTCACTTTCCATGTAGTTATCTCTCTGTCTCCCCTCTTTAACTCAGTCTTTCTTCACACACTGTCACATTTTCACTCCGTCCACTTGTATTGTAGATGTAGATGACCACAGCTTGTTCATGTTGCATAAGGAAAGGATATTTGAAATATTCATTCAAAACACATTCCTGGACATGTACCCATGCTAAGAACAGTGAAGGGGATGTGATTTATTCAGATATTAGAATATAAAACTGCATTGCACTGGTCTGTTACTATATTATAGTACTATATTATAGTAACAGAGCAGTGCAATGCAGTTTTACATTTTATCTTTCCATCAAATCAGCGGAGAGGGTTTGCCAAAAAATAAAGTTAACATAAATCGAGAACAGACTTAACACTCACTCTGCATCATCCATTCTGTCTTTATTCCTCCCCACTTAGGCACATTGAGCTTCATGATGACTCACACACTGAAGAATTAGATGCATCATTCTACCTCCGCCCTCTGAGTGCTGTCTGCTTCAACCCTGTGTTATCAGACTGTGTCGAGGTACATCGTACAATATGGAATAAGTAACATTTACTTATCTCTTCCGCAATGGAGCATTCCCTCCCTGTGCAAGCACGACTGGCAGAGCATGGCAGCTGGTGCTGCCAGGCACTGAAGCTAAAGGCTAGTCTGGCGCAAGATTGTTCTGGAAAGCTTTGTAAGGCTGATGGCCTTGTCAAGAGAGAGAGGCTCATGGCCGATTGTGCATGACGAGTGTTCCCTGCTATCTGATGCTTCTCCCTGGGCTTTCATGCAAAAAGCTGAGTTGAGGAAAGGATGTCTCCCGTGTGTTTGTCTGGTTGTGATCGGCCGCTTTGTAGTTGTAAACACTTATTCAGCAGTATTATTAATTCAGCAATGATTTTGTTACAGTTGCTGCCATGCTCTGGTAATCACATGGTAATATTATAACTATCTGACATTTTGCTCTGCATTTCTTGCAACAGTTTTGTAACTTGGCTCGATAACACTTTACAATAACCATCTAAGTGATGTTTATAGATGGTTTATAGACCACCAATTATTAATCATTTACAAAATTCTATACATATTTAAACTTTAAATGTTTTCAAACAATTTCTTAAAAGTATAAGAATCATTTTGAAATCATTTACATACTTAATATGGTGTTAAAAATGTTATAATGAGTGCAAAACTATTAATAAACTAAGAATTATAATGTAATTGTTTGTTTATGGTAAAGAAACTTTCAACTTACATTAATATACCTTCTATTTGGCATTTATAAATTATAGTTCAACATTATTACATTTTCTATTTACCATTCTAAATGGCCTATATACGGTTTATAAATGATTATTAAACATTAATAAACTATCTGTTAACCATTTATAAATGATGGTTATTGTAAAGTGTTACCCTTGGCTCTAGGAAGACACACATAATACATATTCCAATATACAGATGCTTACTTCCTGTCTTCCCACATATTTCTATTTCTCTATTCCACTACCTGCCTGTAGCATGATAACGTTCAGCATTATAATCTAGTCTTCATATTACATCCTTTTTCTGGTAGCATGTCAGCATTTCCTTTCTTAACTCTACTATCAACTTCCACTCCTGATACCTGTAATGAACGATCTGCTAAGTGCTGATATCGCACTGTAAATCCGCTTAGGTCCTGAGAGTTGAGTCCAATAGGGAATGGGGTAGCTACACTCCTGTATGCTCATTCTCTTCAATGGTTCATTGCAGTAGCCGGAGGACAAGTCTTTTGTGCGATTTTGCACATCACAATACAATGTGTAGACATGGAGTTTCAGCAAAGAAAATTGTCTCAGCATGTGGAAACAGACATGCAAGATAGTGTAACACTGGCTTGTGAACTGGATACCCCACATTTGAAACTAGATTTTTTTTTTTTTGCAAAATTGCATGCATACTGTGCAAACAATAGTGTAGACACAAATGAACACACTCCTACACACATAAAACAAACACTGAAGTCTCAAGCCCCGCAGCTGTCTCTGGGGTATGTAATGTTCATTTTGTATTAAATATTTGAAGAAGAAAACACATGTTACGTGTAATGTAAAGTTTGTCTTAGGATAACATGACAGAAAAGGTCATGGGGTTATTAAAAGCAGTCTTTTACTTGGAATCACGACTATACTTATTTTATTTTTATTTTTTTGCAATATAATGTGATTTGACTCATTTACCCTGTGGGCACCTACGGAATTTCACTCAAAGAGACACGTACCAATCAGAAAGTCTCATAATGATCACAAGGAGACTTCCAACTATGAAATTGGGGAAAACAGCTACTAATAGACACAAAAGCATTACAAAGAGGCACAGAGTGGCTACAAAGAGTTTCAAAATGACTACAAAGAGACACAAAACCACTACAAAAAGGGGCAAAACAACCACAGACAAAACAATAACTACATATAGACAAAATCAACTTCAAAGTGATGCAAAATGACCACAGAGAGATTTGTTACCATTCCAAAGAGATGCAAAATCACAATAAAAAGAGGCTAAACAGCTATAAAGTCTGTGTGTCTTGCTCTGATGTAAGAGAGGTCTGTACCCAGGGGTCTGTACCCACAATTGTCTTATAATCCGCCCGTGATTTGCAACTTCAACACATGCGCATTGTGGCACAAGAGAAAAGATTATGAGATCACTAAAGTCAAAAGGGTTTATCCTCTGGGGAGCACAGTTATGCAAAGTAAATGTTGCAGTGGTCCTATTCGGATTTAATACTTCCTGTATACAAGTGGGAATATTTTCTTGGTAGCAGCAGGAAACACCAGTCAGTTAAGCATTATTTATTCAGGAAGTCACACTGAGATCAGAATGCAAAAGAGAACACAATTCATCCTTTGGGGATCACAGTTATTCAAAGCAGATTACAGTACAATAATCAATTTGTTTTTAATCTGTAAAGTCTAAACTCAAAAACTTAATGGCATTGTAGCAGCAGATACATTTTTTTTATAAGCCAACGTATTTTTAAAAAATGGAAAGGATGGGTTCATCCCCTGGTGCGCATACATTTGATGGCAATTGGTGGATTTGGGGTATTTTTTTGTGAACAACTACACTTTACAATGATGTTAATGCTACAAGGAAGGTCATGGGATCACCCAAATAGTAAGGACTCATTGACCTGACAGTAGTGCACAAAAATGTGAGCAAGAGTCGCCAAAATCAACCCAAACCATTCTGTGGGGACCATGAATGTCCATGGCAAATATCACATCAATCTATCCAGTGATTATCAAGTTATTAGTCCTTCCTGATCAACCAACATCATACATTGTCGATAGCAGATCAAAACATCAATGTGAAGTGACCATGTTTGTGCTGACACAACAAACTATTAAATATTTTATGCAGTTCTGTCTGCATGCTCTTACTGCCTAAACACTTAATGATTCAGATTTTCAGAGTTGGTTTTTATAGCACAGTTAGATACAGGCATTTCATCATAAAACAGCTTAATGTGATTGTGGAAGTCAGTTCCTGCATCAAATACCAATTGAAGCCCGCTATTTAATTCCTGGAGGAAAATCCAAATGAGTAAAATCTGAAGAAAGAACAGAAGGGGAGAATTAGAGAACAGTGCTCTAATTTGTCAGTTTGCCACGTAGCAGCATGCTAGCCACTTCAGCTTCTGCTCTCATCTCTTCCTGGACACACCTAGTGACTCACCATGATGTCTATCACACCAGAAAATGGAATTAATGATAATCAAATAAATCTCCTGAACATCCTCCTTTTCTTATTTCCCTCACCTTCCTTGGTCACATATCACACTCATTCGCCCCAAAGAATTCTACATAGCACTTTGCCTTTTCTTTCTTGATTAGTATTCTCCTTCTCTCCCACTCCAAGGTTTCATTTCTCAGCTTTACCATCCAATTCATTCTTTGCCGTCTCCTCTTACCACACTACATTTCTCTTATCCACAGTTTTTTTTTCATAAGAGTGATTATGTCTCCTTTTTCTCTCACACTTATCAGTTATTTTAATTTAAGTCTTAAACCGCACACACGGTTAACTTCCTATTGTACAATCCCAGGTTGCTTTCATGTGGATTTGCATTACATATGCTTATTGGCTTAGTGTGTTATAACTCCTGTATCGCCCCACGGTAGCATGGCATCCGTTCTCATGCATTTTTCTTCAGAGGCTTTTGCCAGCCTTTCATATGAGAGTCAGACATTTCGAGGGAGAGATTTCATATTGGTAATTTACTCCCCTCTCTCTCTGGGGCTAACCATGCAGTCTGTGTCTTTCATCTTCCCTGCTTCTCCTCAAACTACCTTTTGCCTGACTTTTCCCTCTGCCTTTTGAGTGTTAGTATTGTGTCCCTATTTGCCTCCCTCTGAATGTTTCCCTCTATGTGCCATTCTTAATGTCTTCTTCTCTATGTAAGCATCTCCATGTAGTTCTGTCATCCCTAATGACAGGGTCTTCACGAAAACAGATCACAATGTCTTCGAAGACTCTAACAGTTTTGATGGGGCCAAACCAATTACCTCTCCCATCACGAACAAATGACAGCTGCTCTGTACACTGTTGAAAACCTTAGACAGGACGGTGGATCCATTTCACAGGCAGATGAGGAGAAGGAAGATTTCCTTGTCAAAAATAATTAATCAAAGAGACAGGACTGGCCTGAGTGAAACCAAGAGCCCACGAAATGTTCTATTCACAGTATGACGCTTCATCTCACAGTCACTCTACCTTTTCTCCTCCCCCTATTGTCTTGGATACTGTATTTTCCTGTATAGCTCTATAGTCTGTCAGCCTTTCTTTCTCACTGCAAATCATATCTCATCCCTCCCCTTCTGCTTGAACTCTCTTTGGACTCCAGATGCTAATTCAGTCAGGCACTTAATCAGACATATTAATTCCATATCTCCCCTGATTGCACTAATTCCACTCTGCAATGAGTTTCTCTGCGGCATCCCTTTGGTGCAGCAGAAGTTTAAGCTACACTGCTAACCAGGTTTGGTAAAAGCATTTTTTAAAACACATCTTGCGTTGACAACAAATGTATGGCAAAAATGATATGCTGGGTATAGAAATAATGGAGGTAGGCTTCCTGATGTCACCCACTGGTTTGTGGACTACTTGATTGTTCCCTTTTTCCTGTAAGTCGCTTTGGATAAAAGCGTCTGCTAAATGAATAAATGTAAATGTAAGTTATCAGCTAACACTAATTCTAGCTAGCTTGTTTAGCAAGGGGAATCCATTCTTTGAAATAAACGGCTGGTTGAGATCATAAACTCATACGGAAAATGCTTACTAATACAATAAATCAAGTGTGAAGTAGGATCATTTTCTTATAGACTTCTATATAATCTTTTTGCAACCAGTGGAGTCGCCCCCTGCTGGCCATTCGAAGCAATGCAGGTTTAAGGCACCCATTCATTCACTTCACTTTTCAAGCCCAGAGTTTGACAATTGGACAAAATGATACACGTTAAAGTCTGTGTTGTGTCATGTTTTGCTGTCATTCTTCATCCCTACAGCCATTTGATTTCCATTCAACTTGTAGATAGCCATGTTTTGTGCCATGCTGGAAATAAATCACATGTAAATAAATAGACTTCATATTGCACCAGTTTGCCAATTACAAATCAGACAAGCTGATAATGTGCACTGCCTTTGAATCATGTTGGCTAATCAACATAGAATGTTGGCATACTGGTCTGTATTTCAAGAAAGTCTGGTTGTCAGTAGCAGTGGTTATTGACAGTAAATTCATGACACAGTGCAGAAACAAGCATGCCTGTACACACACACACACACACACACACACACACAAGCACATAGAGATAAACAGAATATGCCAGAAAAGCCTGTAAGCTCTCATATTGTCTAGTGACAAATGGTGTACATAGCTGAGACGTGTATTAATTAAAATCATATTAAAGTACTGATTTAGCTGCATTCTAATTTAATTAAGTCACAGATCATGTAATTGAGAGAATTACAAAATTGCATTCTTTGTTCCAGATAATTGTATTCCATCTTAATGCCTGCTTTAAAGTCCGTTAATTTGTTTTATCTCATACCCATCGTCTTCCTTAGACTTTTTTTTAAAATGGAAAATATGGCTTGGATTCTCTGTGTGCATTTGCATCATGTCAAAGCAAACCTTAGAGATTTCATGGATCTTAAACTTCTTGATATGATCTCTCTGCCTTTACCAGCAAAGTAATTTACAATAGATGATTATCTATCTATCTATCTATCTATCTATCTATCTATCTATCTATCTATCTATCTATCTATCTATCTATCTATCTATCTATCTATCTATCTATCTATTTCTCTATCTATCTATCTATCTATCTATCTATCTATTTCTCTCTCTCTCTTATTTTTCCCTTACTGTCTGGCCACTTAGCAGTCTGGCCTGGCGAGGGCCCTCTACCAGACACAGATGGATTTACCATTAGATAATGACAAATGGCAGGCGCAGCTGAGCTGATTTCAGCACTTACTGCTCCTTTGGGAGCCTGTACTCACCACACTGCAGACCACACTGACCACCCCCCACCCAAGATCTTAATTGAACGAATGGCTGTACAGCCAATTGATTCAGCTTGACATGCATTTCTGGTCATTTCCAGTGGGCGATGTAGTGTGACCTGCGGGTCAAAATATGCTGCGATCTGGAGCAGAAGGCACTGACATTAGTCTTGATTTGTTGGACTACTACTCTTCCAGAGAGGGACTTTATCTCTGTGAGTTCATGGGAGATAAAGAGAAAAGGGGGGAATGGCTGAGCAGATCTTTGATGTCCAGCAGACCCCTGGAGATATAGAAGTTTATTGGGCTGACTGATGTTAAAGATGTGATGAGATAATAAATGGTGCTCTGGTGTCCATGCAAATTATAAGGTGGCAATAAAACATTTTCAGGAAACTTAATTGCTGGAGGGGCTTTGATATTCATTCCAATTTATTTTAACTACAATGTTTGTGATGTTTAACCCTCTGAAGCCCAAACCGTCTCAGGGCATGTTTTTTCTATTTTACTTTTTACTCACTGTGGCCTTGTATTTTACTGCCATATTCAGTATAAGTCTTGCAGCTCTATGGAAACAGCACAATTATGGCTAGAAATGGGACCAACTCAAGAACAAAAAGACAAAAAGCAAGTTGAATTTCTCTGATAAATTATTATATTTAGATTGGAATAAAATTAAATTTATATACACAACACTTTTCCAAGTGTCGGGTCTCCACATGCTGAACATATTGAACAACTTGCATTTTTACAACTTCTACTTTTCTTTGTCTGCTCGATGAAAACAGTCTGCAGTTGTGTCTGATTTGAGAATTCCATGTTTTAACAGGATCTAGTTATTCTAAACAGTTTCTTTTGGCAACATTTTACATAGAACACACATACAAACATGATTTTGACAGAAATATCATAATTTTAAGCTTTGTTCCATTCAATGACTTCACATTTTAACTATAATGCCTGTTTTTAAAGTTCCTTTCTATTATAAATGGTATTTATTTGGCAATCTTGTAATACTATTATTATTATATTAATTATTATATTACTATTATACTGGGTTCATAGGGTTTGTAATTCAGAGTTTATAAAAGATTTGTTTCCACTGCCAGATTAGTCATTTATGGACTTTCCAAAACTGGTGATAGTGACATGAAAGTTATATGTTGTGTTGTGAGGCACACAATATTTTGTGAGAATATGTTGGGTTTTTTTATTCAAACATTGCATAAAATATCAGTTTAAGAATAAGTAACAGTTAATTTGTCTAATTTTTGCAGTTCACTCTAAGAAGTACACTTCTTCTGCACTCTTACCCTACAGTAACATAACAAAACACTGCATAAGACTATAACAAAGCAAAATCACACTTTGTTTCATATCACTCCTGATCCTACAAAGACACAACCACTATTGACGTCTCTGACAGACCATCTGTATGTTTAAGGTTCCAGTATGGTATTTTCTTCTTAATTAGAAAGAACATACATCTTTTAGACACATTCTGAAGCACTGACTCAAGACAAGCTTTGAAAAATGCAATGATGCAGCGTTTTGTCAAAGAAGGAGGAGAGCCGGGGGGTGTTTTGTCTGCGTGTGTGTGTGTATGTGGGGTGCAATATTGATGTTGTTGATAATAACAACAATGATAATGATTACAACGGCAAAGCCCATATCCATCATCACTATCTGTGGGCATAATTTGTCATTCTTAGTGAAGTTTCAGCCAGAGAGTTCTATCTCATCTCACAGTGGTGCACTTCATGTTGTTTTACTACACTGCACTAGTTAGTATGTTAGTGCAGCTTGTGAACAGTTTTGTCATATTTATTACCAGGCACGTACACACATAGGGCCCTAGGGGTGCTTGGGCCCCTGGCCTTTTTGCCTGGTATTAAAAAGTGCCCTCTGAGTGTTTTTTTGTTTGTTTATTGTTTTTTAAATAACATGAACAAATAGGGATGTAAAAAAAACGGCGCTTCAAAAACTCCACGGTATTTTACCGTACGTATTTTCTTGTAATACAAGGTTGCTGTGTGTGTTGAGCCTGCCATTTCTCTGTCCGTTGCATCACGCACTCGCCGCCAGAGAGAGAGAGAGAGACAGAGTGAGAGCGGGCGAGTAAGTGAGAGGGAGAGAAGCCGCTGCCCCCTGGATAACTGAGGAGACGTGACAGTAGAGCAACTTGAACCTGTGAGTTACGCTCCAACTAGTCGCCGTCCACTTATTCGCTTAAATATGGGTCATATTTCAGAAAAACGCCCTATTTTAGTGAATGTGTCAGCATCCATCGGCTGCAGCTCTGCTGTATCACGGCTCTATTTTTACCGGACATTTTTTTTCTTTTAAATACATTTTTAAAATAACATGCACTGTGTTTACAGTGGATCATATTTCCCTCACTACAGGTCTGAGGTTTTAACATCACAAAATAGGCGGATCAACAGGTCTGCACCCAGTTGTTGTCCCACTTTCTTCTGTAGAGGAAGGTCTGGTGGCGAGACTATTTTCCTACTACTCTTCCGGATTAAAATGAGGTGTTTTTGGTTTTGTGCTTCTTACAACCACTATAGTGTGGGCTGTTTGTCATGCCACAGTTCTGAAACCTGCTATTCTAGTCTAGATATAAAGTTTATTGTGACTTTGCTACTACTGTGTGAGCTAACAAAATAACAATGATAATAATAATAGCTAATAATAATAATAATAATATAGTAATTTCAGCATTCCGGGGATATAAACTGTAGGTTATCTGTGTTTGAAATATTACCATCTGTATTTAAACTTGATTCGTGTTTACAATAATTTTTTGACATAGAATAAATGGCAATTGCATATCACTTTCACCTACACAGGATACATAGCTAAGTAGTTAGCTTTCTATCAGTACTTTTTAAATTGACATTAATTTCAATATTGTGTCAAAGAACCAGAAACATTTTTTTGGGGCTGGCTTTGCGCGCACACATGCTGCCCTTTTCTGACTTTGAGCCCCTGCCCCTCTATAATCATGTGTACATCCCTGTTTATTACTGTCATTTCACCATTATATTAACATGTTTATTTACTTTAGTTGCTGAACTTACATGTAGAGCTTTAGACTGGTTCTGTATGTTCTTCAATCTCAACAAATCGTATAAAATAAACAAATAATCAACAGTGAATTGATCTGGATAAGTGGATTAATTGATTGATTAATTGATAACACTGCCTGAGATAGCTATATCCCATGTGTCATAAACTTCAATTGTGAAACTACAATTTGGAAAGCACAGACCTCCACCATGAAAATGATACATTCAAGTGCTCCTTGGATGGTCCCATTTCCCCAGTTGAAAAGTTGTTAGATGCTACAAAGAAGATGCGTTGCATTGTGAGATGTAGCTGTTTCCAATATTTGCATGAAGACCAAAAGCAAAGGAAAGATCAAGAGAGCCATGAAATCTGATTGGTAAAACTATTTTTTCCGAGTAGTTTGAAACCACATGGATGCAGCACACATGGTCTATCTCAATGTTAACAAAAACAAAAATGTATTGTGTGTCCGCCCGATGATCAAAATTTAATGGAGCCATGGTTGGCCAAAGATAGTTTTTTTTTTTTCCATAATGCTGCTGACAGACAGAAACCTCCCTGAAAACATTACCTCCTTGGTGGTGGTAAAAACCAACATGATCTCAAAAAATTACATGAAATGATCACAACCTCTCAACACTGAATTCCCCGCTGGTGGTACGTAATGTGTAAATATTATGTGCCACCAGCACCCAGTGAGCAATTTGCAATTTGCAATTCATGACGCAGCGGAGCTTTCTAAAAGAAACACATACGTCATTATACATACACATATACTTTGCGGTTGTAAAAATCGCAGTTTCTGTTAATTTTGGCTACAAAATCACAATGTTTTGGGCAAAAATCTTCCTGGTAAGGCGTTCTAAAAGAAGGAAAATGAATGCATAAATACTGGAAGTGAGGTAGTTACGAGGGTGAAGTGAACCACAGAAGTAATGTTAAAAACTTAAGTTACGTAAATGTGATTCACAAACTACAAAACTTTTGTAAAAAATCGTTTACTTTTTTTTCCGCACGGGACACAAACCCCGTTCTCCTGGGTAAAAGTCTGCCATTGGGTTGACCCATCCACTTCCCCTCCTTCCCGCCCTCCCACTGAGTGACTGAGTGACTGAGTGACTGAGTGACGCTGTTATACCGTGGAATCTGTGTGCCCAGCAAGAAAAAGGATCCCCGTTGACTTAACATTGGCATTGTTTCCATGCTGGTGCTGTTTCATGCCACCAGCTTGGAATTCAGTGTTGAGAAGTCGTGGTCTTTTCACAGAATTTTGTGAGATCAGACTGTAAAACAACACATCAATGAGCCAAACTTTCCCACATAGTCTCTTGTTTAGACAGAGGTAAGCACTGTACTATATTTTGAGTCAATCCCACAAACACTATCCAACTGCCTTAAATACTCACTAGAGTGCCAAACTTGTGCTTGGAAACAGTCCCAGACAACTACATTTTTACTTTAACATTTGTGAAAATGATAGTGTCCAGTTGTTTAAGGACATTATTTAAAAATAAAATATTAGTACTAAAAGGTTTAGACGCACTGCTAGGGGATGTGGACTATTGGTCAGACAGGATTTCTGTTAAAACAGGAAGAACACAGCTCCTGCAAAACTATCCAATTTCACTGCAATCTGCTAATTCATTACTGTTCTTATATTTAAGCATATTTTATATATTTTTAAAAAAATGTTGGCATCAGCAGCACATTAAAAGGGTCAAGATGTGTTTGCTGGTCATCTGGATGTAATGCAGCTGTAATATGAAAACACAACTCCGTGGCAAGGCTACACAAATGAGACAGAAGCAGCAAAACTCTTATCTTAAAACAAAGGTTGAGGTCATGATAGGCGCACACAATAATGTTCCAGTGGATCAAACACACGCTTATTTGCACTCACAGTTCCTGCTCTGTACTAATGGATGGCGGGCGAGATGGAGAGCTTTATCTCCGTTTGCTTTTGTCCCCCATAATTTATTCAGCGGGGTCTGTCCTCTGTGTAGTGTGTACGTGTGCGCCGGCTACGCATGTGTGTGTGTTTGTGAGGCGTTATGGCTTTGACTGTCCCCTTGTCTCTGGGGAATGAGCTCTTCCGACTTACAGTAGCGTACTGTAAAGCTCCTCTTGTTAAATAGAGGTTCTCAAAGGCACTAAAATATCAGCATCAGCAAAGAGTGCTGAGGAAGTGGTTGAAAGGAAAACTAACAAGATGACTCAATGATTATTTAGAAACAGTAAAGAGAATTTTGAATTAGATGTACTCTATCCTGGGGGTTTAAAAAAATGCATTTTTTGGTAGTTGAGTAGATACATCATAATCTTTCCAAAACAGTGCATTATTCATGGCCTGTATTCCATGGAGCCCGTGAATCGGAGTAACCACAAGCTGCATCACTGTAAATCTGTTTTTAAAGTATTCTTACACTTTGCTTCTTGTATTTTCAGGGACAGCTTTACAGTGGATTGGAAGTTAACATGAGGATGACCAGAACCCATTGGAACTGTGATTGAATTGGCAGGTAAGAACTGAATTACAACCAGAAGCTTAACCTGGGTGACCAAGACATGACGAGTTCATCTGTTTCTTTCAGAGAAAAAGAAATACTGGAGATAAACAGACAGATACAGATAAACAAGTTTTGTGCTTGTTTTTCACGTCAGAAATGCAGGTAATCAATCTAATTTTGAGGTGGAAATAGCATCTCTTTGGTCAAATCATATTCAGCCATTTTAAAAAGAGCTGCAGAGGAAAGAAGTTACTACTTCAGTGGATACACCTGGCTTTTTTTTTTTGTACTCACCCTGGGAATAGACCTTTTCAGCCAAAATAAATCACTCTTATTACCTCAGCAAACCACACTTCTTAAAAGTGTGGGAACACAACACAGTCCAAAGGTGTCTAATTCTGGTGGATTGCAAACTATAAATCACCAGCGTGTTTCTCCGTCTTCTGCCCCATGTATGCTGAGATTAGCTTCCAGCCTCCTGTGATCATGAAAAGGATTTAGTGGGGAGAGTCAATGAATGGCTAAATGAATGAACTGCATGCTATTTCTATTGTCTTTCCCCCAATTTATTTGAGCTTTTTCACAACTGAGCCATTGAATACATTCTAGGTTACACCATGTAGCTTTTAAATCATTGTATTTTTTTCTTGTATTCAGGGGTCGGACAAAATAACAGCATCATCCTACAGTGTAATCCATGCGTACCAATTATTTCAGTTTTTGAAATGTCATCAGAGAAGTTCAAGGATGTTGTTAATGAGTAATTGGGCTTTACTATAAGAAGAAAACACCTTGCAAGTCTGGATTAATGAACATATTTGTTCAATCCATAAAACTGAATAAGGTGTATGTCTCTGGAGCAGGGTGTCAATGGGAATAATAATTTTTGGGAAAATGGCTACATTATGAGAGAACTATATTCGTGCCATAGAGCGCACTGGGTCCTCTAAAATAGCCTCACTTTCTTTGGCTGTTTTATGATCATGCAGAGCATTTATTGAACATAATGACTCCCACAAGATGGCTAACTATACCATTACACATCCACAATCATGTCTAACAGGTGGAAATTGTGTTGTGGGTATATTGTGGGCATCCTTGGACTTTCCCCAGATGTAAACCCATCTAGCTGAAGGAACAACAGCTATCAGACTATTTTCATTTATGTGTCCTCGTCCATTAGCCTTGGATACAAGCTTGTTCACAAAGGCAAGGCTGCTGTACCGAGACGGTTTTTCATCCAAGGGCAGAATAATGACTTTTACTGTGTGTAGTAACTTTGTTTTGAGAGAACATGAAGTTTTTCTTGAATCTGTTTCACAGCTTGGTTGACTTATTAGTGATGCAATAGCTTTGCATTTTGTCTACCAATAATGTTAGTTCTCTTACTACACTGTCGCCCATAAAGTTGGAATAAAATACTTTTTTACCTGTTTCCATGAAATGATTGTGACAATGTGATTTATTCTTGACAGATAAATTGTTTATCTTCTCAAAACTTTATTAATCAATATCTTCCAAACCTATCACAATGAAAATGAAACCACAGGTGTCTGAAAACAAAAATATTCCAACTTCATGGGCTACCGTGTATATGTACATAATATACATATGGAGTGCAATGAGCTGTACAAAAATATTTTTGCTTGTGAAATCAACCCAAAATCAAAAATACATATTTTTTTTCTCTTACTGTAGTGCTGTTTAATTATCTAGGTTGTTAAGATAAGCAAAGATAGAACTTAATTAATCCTGAGGTAAATTTGAGATTGCTCAAAAAATAGATTTCACTAATAAGTCATAATGTGCATGATATTTTATGCATGATGTTTTAGTGTGAGTTGTAAATAGTTGTAGATATCGGCTGTAGAGATAGCTGTCTTCTCTTGAATATAATAGAACTAAATAGCACTTGGCTCTTGGTGCTCAAAAATACATTTAAAAAATTTAACAGCAATGTCGCTAGACAAAAATTATGACCCAGTTTCTCAATCCCAACAGCTTGTTGTAAACAGTTTCACATAGGAACTATTTTCTTTTCAAACTACAACCTCTCATGAATGAGAGGCTCGTACTTGTGACAGCGCGTGATGTAAACAATAATGACGTCTTCCTCAACAGAGTTGAGAGAATTCTTATAGGCTTTACCCAATCACAGCACTGCTCTGAATAAGAAACGACACGTGTCTGCTTTGACGCATGAGTAAGTCTGTGAAGAAAATGGAAAGAAAGTACACTATAAAGTTACCGAAGTGGAAACATCTGAAGAATTCTTATGACTCTCAGCAGTGTTTCCATGCTGGTTGCTCAGCTCACACTGTAAGCAGTCTATTTTCACTAGACATTTCACCTTTGTGCCAGGCTTTTTTTTTCTCAAAGAAGTGCTTTTGGACTGCACAGAGAAATACGCCTCTGGTGTGATCAGCCCTGCTTCAACTCATGCATGAAACTTCCACTCCATGTTTGCTCTACTTTTGGTGTGAACGACTGTCGCAGTGTCAGGGAGCTTTAACTTGCAACCACTGTTCCTCTAGGCTGATGATGCTGTTTGTCTGTGTCGGCCATATGTTGTCATCATTTTTGCGTCTATTATCCCTGCCACAGTAAATCATTGTGGAGGTTTTTATGGCTGATGCAGAAGCAAATCACGCGCTGACTATCTGGCGGCTTTGATAGTTTGTTAGTTTAGTCATGCTGCTTTGGAAAGTTGCATATAAAAGTGATGATTGTCAGACGAAAAGAGAAATGGCATTCATCTTATTTGTTATGACTCACATGAATAGTTGCTTTTGTGATTCACTTACTTCAAAGCTCCTTTTTATGTGCTATTTCTCTTATGTTATCCAGCCTTTATATGTGTCCCACTGGGGCAGGATATTGTGTTTCTTCATGGAAATAATATTGAATTGGTGCAATGGAATCAATTCACATGTGTGTTGTTTTTTTTAAATGTCGCCTTTTCCTTTGACTATACAAGAAAAAGAAAAACAACATCACAACACACTACATGTTCTCAAGCATGTTAATTCTCATGTGGTGATATGTTATTGAGTGAAAAACATCATAATTAGTTGACTTTATCACAGGACTTGAGAATAAACCTTCCAACAGAGTCCCTCTGTGTTTTCTGAGTCTGATCTTTAACGTTGTTTGCTTTAATCGTGGCATTCATTCATCAAATAATTTGAGTTTTGTAATGTCATATCTGCAGAAAGTTATAATGTCACGTTCACTTCTCTCTCTATTCATTCTGTGTTTCTGCTTTTGAAATGTGCTTATGAACATCTCTAAACTAGGATAGTGTGTGAGTATGAATATGAAGGGAAAATGTTAACAAATAGGGCCTAGTATTAAACAGTGAGGGCACTCATCCATTTTTTTAATAATCTTTTCTTAATGATGGTGAGGTATTATCACAATTTCATGGCAGAATATATGAAATTATGAAGTGAATTTTATAGAAATACAAATTAAATATAGTGGTCATATGCAAAATGCAATGTCAATTTCCCCCTTTTTTCTCTTTTATACTTTAAATTATGTTATTTAGAAGAGAGAGTTCCTGCACATGCTTTTACCTGCCAAAAAAAATCAATGGCATTTAGTATATTATAAGGCACTTCCTACCATCAAAGATGGACATTCAACAGTTTATGTTGCATGGCAACAAGGTTGAATAATGAAAAACATAATAAAAGGTAAATCCTGTCTGCAATCATCTATTTTCATAATATAAACATCATCTATTTCATTATTTCACTCAGTTTTTGTTGTTTATATAGTTATGCAAGTTAATGAAGAAAGAAAGAAAAATACACTGAATCTCACAACTCAAATACATAAATATGGAGATGATGAAGATATTGTGCAGAGATCATCCAAAAAAGTGCTTCAGTACTTATAACCCATTTCCTCCTACACACCTGTCTACAAGAATTTCAAAGGTGTGCATGAGCCTTCACAGTCGAAATCCTTTTAAGTTCTGCCTCAAACTGTGGTGAGAAGCATTTTAACGGCAGCGTCCTGTAGAACAATAATGGGATCCATCATTCAAAGCTGAGAAGCTGCAAGGTGTCAAAAAGAATTTTATATTAGGTCTGTTCTTTCTGGGGTGTATCTAATCAATGAGCAAAGCAATAGTGGTGAACAAAGTAAGGGCTCTAAGTCTTCCACTGTTTGCTTTACACAAATCTCACTATTTCCCATCATGACAAAATACTACTAAGTAAAACTTACTAATCCCTGATTAGGCACACTATTTACTGGCATTTTAGTGAACACACCACCTTAAGGAAAAACACACACATCACAAATCAGAAAATAAGTTTTTAAATGTATTTCTTATCTTTCTTAAATCATTAACTAATAATTCATCCACTCAAGCATCCATTTAAATCCAGGTAAACCAAGATGAGGTAAAAAAAATATTTGTTGCAACAACAAAAAAATGTATATAAATGTAATGACATGTTTGTAAACCACCAGAGGTCCCCCCAATCTCATTGTTACCATTATAGCAATCATTATTGTTACCACTCCTTTTGCTTTCCTTCCTGTCAATTAGCTAACATGCTCTCAGCAGCTGACCTTCAGCTTAAATGATGTTTCAAATTCACTGACACATCAATCAAGAAGACATTAGAAGTCTGTGTCCTTGAACATGTCACCACTGAACAGATGTTAAAATCAGTCATATGTTCAGAGAAGGAGAGCAGAGCTGTCCAGCTTCAGTGTCCAAGATTAAAATCCAATCCGGTGCAATGAATTAATTCAATCTTAACTGACTCTTAATTATATTACATTATCTGACACAGTAGCCTCTAGGTTTGCCTCTGGTTTGTAGATTTCATCAGCGTGCCTTATCTCCCTCTTACCTCGCATGTTCTCTCAAGCCCCAAACTCAATCACAGGGACACCTCGCTGCCTGAATGCCCGGGGTTCGCAGCCTCAGAATGACCTCTGCAAGGCTCGGTCAGATTCGAAGTGATGCATGCTCACCCTGACCTGAGCCGGACACCAGAGCGACAGCGATATTACAGACAGACTCCTTCATCCCACATCCTTGAAGAGTAGCAGTTAGCATCCATTTTCTGCCCGCAGCCTCTCTGAAATGTTCACAGCGTGAAGAATTATTTTATCAATACCTCTTGTCACCCACAAGCCCCCACCGCCAACACAGAGCTTACTGTGAAACAAGAAGGCTGTCACGTACACAGCTTGTAAAGACTTTCACATGCTAAAAGCATACACCACAGACACATTCTCACAAAGATGCACACCTTCTGTGCACTTAGTACAAATCTCTTTTTTTCTATTAGAAATAACAGGAATTAAAACATTGTGCCAGAAGGAAAAAAGGTTTGTTTACCAGCATAAGTGTATGTATCCCTGGCCAGCGGGGCTAAACAAGCTCCTGGTGGGGCACTTATGTCCGGAGAGGCCAATTGAAATTACTGCAGCTCATTTATCAGGAAAAGGTGTCACTTGGGAGGGTCATCCTCTGGCTAAGGGGGAGGCCAGTTGCTCTTTCTCTGTGCAGAACTCTCCTGCATAACAGAATAACAAGTGTAATGCCCTGCAGTAATGATACATCATCCTCATCACGCTCCTGAGCAGATACTGGAATGTTGACTCACAAGTAAAGCATCATCACCAGCAATGGCCTCATTCAAAAATAGAGAGATGCGTCATTGCTAACAGCCAGATAGTGTATGTTTGTATAAAGAAACACTGGGGGAACATGTGGAGGCAGAAACTGACAGGTAACTCTTTATGCAGGAGGTGACAAAAAGTTGTTTCCAAGCAGCAACCTGCAAGCCAGTGCCTTAAACCTGCATTCTTTCTAACAGCCAGAAGGGGGAGACCCAACTGGTTGGAAAAGAAGTACGGTTGTATTGAAGTCAATAAGAAAATGATCATATTCTCACTTGATTTATAGCTTCAGTGGACATTTTCCTGATGAGATTATGGTCTCAATTGTTATTTTCAATCTTCTTCAATACAACATGATGTGCAGTTTGTAAATTATGGTCCCAGTTATAGTAAAAATAGATGAAAGCAGGGTGTTTTAGGGCAGGGCTACCTTGTGATTGATTGTTATCCCAGTGCACACACAGTGTGTTTTCCCCTTAGAACTTTGACCCCACAGGCAATTGGCTGTTCACTTCAAATAACAGATGCCCCTTGCTAACCAAGCTAGTGCTATCATATCATAACATAGTACATAGTATGGGAAATGTGGAAATGAACAATATATACATATTCACAGTTTCTGGAGTTTTCATTGAAGGAGAAGGAGAAGATTGGGTAAGGCTTTATATTAAGGTCCTTGTAATAACCATTAATTAAGTAATAAGGCATTGTTCTCGCTTTAGATCCCTTTAGCTGCAAAAAGCATAGTTAACTGTTAACAAGTGCATAGTTAACTTATAATAGATGAGCAATAAATTATATTTTAATATCAATAACAACAAAAGATTAATAAAGGCATGGCAAAGACATAATGGGTGGGTTATGGGTGTTTGTAATGCTATTTTGAAGAATTATAAGAAACTCATGAGGCTTTTATTAATGTTCTTATAAATTTCTTATAGCCTGCTATTAGCTGTATTATAATGCCATTATTAACACTTATATAGGCTTATAAGCACACAGTAATGTTAATAAGCATCTTGTAAGGACTTACAAGGGCCTTATTACTTGTTAATTAATGGTTATTACAAGGACCTTAATATAAAGCGTTACCGAAGATTGTATGATTATGATTAAGATAAAGAGACACAAAAGAGAATTTTAATCAATCCAGTGGTTTCAATTCCAGATTTGGTTCGACAGCAAAAACAACAAAAATTGAGCAACCTTTAACTCTAGCTTTCCTGTATGAATTGTTCAAGCTTGCAAAGGAGATGTTTTTCTTTGTTACGGTGAAAATTACATACACAGAAATACAACTGAGGCCCTTTTAGGTTAAAGTAATATTCCAAGACGAAGCAAACAAATTCTGCCCTTTTGACTGGATGTGAACCTAGTCTCTGCTAATAATGGGTCTCAATATTACCGACAAATTTCATATTGCAGAAGTATTTTCATAGTCAGAGCTACGCAGACATTTTTGTTCCTGAGTAATGGCCAAATGAATCCCTGCTCCCATTTGTCTCCAAATGATTTATGGATTTGTCTTTTCAACCCTTGAGAACTAAATAAGTTCATTTAAGGTTTTTAAATTAACACAGCCCAATGAACACTTGGATAAACACAGCAGTCTGTAGAAAATGAGCTTATTGTCTGAGTACAGTGATAATTAAAAGTAAGACTGCTTGGAGGCATCCAGCAGCAATGTGGTTATAACACGCCACATAGTAACAACTTCCCCTGTTCAATTCTGGACTGGAGACCTTTATTACATGTCATATCCCTCTACCTCCATCCATTTCCTGTATATGTGTACATTGTAGTAAAGATGGAGAAATAAAGGTTACAGGCACACAAGCTCAGACAGAATGCTTACTTTTTCAGATGCCACAGTGGCTCATTAAATGAGCTTGCATCTTCCTCTACTAATGGCTTTCTTTTTTTCCTCCTCCAATGTATATGTTTCCAATTATTGATGTTAATGAGCTGGCAAAAACCTTTTCTGCTTCTTTCATGGTCACACAAAATTCCAAACGAACTGAGAGGAAGCAAATAACAGCAAGCAATGTAATGCATGGATCTGTTTTTATTAAAAGACCAAAGAGTTTATCAAGAAACGAAAGAAAATTCACACACATACCAGATCTAAATTGTTGCGTACTGCAAACAAGGGTGGGCTTTTAAAGTTGAGCAATTTTATTTGTACTGAAACATCCTAATAAATTCCCATGCATGGGTTGTTGGTTGAATCAGTGTTTGTTAGATGAATCAAATTCATTTCACCATCTTGTTATGGATGAGACAGACAAGCTGTGAGTGGAAGCATGTCAGGCTGTGGGCAGGGGAGCAGCTGTCAGTTTGTCTCACTTGGATAGTTAGCACCAATTCAAAGTACTCGGCTTGTCTGTTTCACTTGGCTGGTTAAAACAAAAGACACTAGAAAACTGTCGCTACAGTATGACCATCTTCATTTTTTTTTACTCTCAACAGACCTGAAGAATTTATTTTATAAGTGGCTCAGAATCAGTGCACTGATATGTATCGTGAGTTGTGGAAAACAAGGGTGCAGCTGGACACAATTAACCCATAAGAACCCAGACCCAGTAATTCGTAAAGGGAAGTTATGGGGGATGTACCACAGACCAAGTGGACCACGTAGAACACATTTATGTTGTTGTTTTTTTGTTATTTTTTTAAATATACCCCTAAATGTCAAAGATCTGTGATGTGACATGTATGTTACATTGGGCATTTATGGTATTTATGTTTATGATATTTCTTATTTTAAAATAAAAAACTAGACATTTTCTGCTTACAGGAACACAAATTTGCCTTTTTCTTTGCATCTCCACAACATTTATCAAAATTGTGATTGTGTTTAACAATAAATGATTTTTCAGATTTGTTTTTAAGTAACAAAATAAGAATAAATCAATAATAAATAAAAACAAATATCCATTTGCCTTTTTGTTTGCATCCCCATAACATATATCAAAATTGTGACTTTAATTTGTTCAGGAAATATGGTCAGAACAAGTTAAATCAGTGGTGGGCCATCAGGGCCAGCAAGGCCTTCTCTGCTGGCCTAACATAACCAGAAATCATGATCATGATTATGATAAAGGTTAATTTAATTTTTCATTTACTTTCCCTAAATATCTAAAAGTATTCATATTCCCTTCATGTCATATTATGCTCCTTCCAGTGCTGTTGTTTTTAGGTTAGAGTTTTTATCCAATCAGAATTCAGCTATCTTATGTTGCCAGGCTGTATGAAATCTGCCCGGGCCTTCAGAATCAACAATGCGGGCGTCTGTGCACTGTAAGTGAACGGGCAAATACAGTTGATAGATAGTTGCGATAGCCAATCAGATCACGAGTTGTGTCAGTAAGGCCCTTTAGCTGGCCTCACGTTGAACGTGACATTTACGCGTCCTGTGATTGGATATGGATACTTACTAGTTTGAGCCACGGCAGTGCTATGCAGATCAACAGAGTCACACCCGGGACTGTTAACGGTATGTAAATAATCTGGCGCATTGGCGCAGCTGTGTGGTTGTACTCAAAGCAACAGGTCACAGAAAGTCGTGATACGTCACGTTTTGACATGAAAAAGTTTTTTCACAAAGAGACTTGTTTATTGTGTCACTGTCGCCAAAGTATGGCCGTCTTGTTAGTGTCTTTCTGATATTAAACTGCGATTTTGCAATTTATTGTACAATTTTGTTAAAGCTTGCATATTCTTTGTGGACTCATTTAATAAAACTTTTTGGAAAGATAATTTTAAAGACCCTTTTATTGTTAAGCTTTGACAGTAGCATATCAGATATGTTTTAATTGCTAATGCGGTATTGTTGATTTTTAAAATGTGCCGGATAATAGCCCATTTTGTACACAACTGAGGTGATGCAATGCCTAGTAGTGCTTAAGTGTGTTTCTAACTACTCTCCAGTCCTGGTGTTATAAATGCTGGCATAATGAAAGGTATTTATTGACTAAGTTGGACATCACTGAAGGCCTAAGTTTGAAATGCACCGCCCGCCACTGAGTTAAATGTAATACAGGACATGAACTGATTAGAACTGTTAAATGGGTTTAAACTTAGCCTCGTAACAAAAAATAAGTCTTTTGAAATTAAATACTTTTTCACATTTCTGTTTCCAGTCACACACATATTTTGGAGAAGTCACTTCTTGTCACAGTCACATGACCACCACAACAGGGTGTTGAGTGTACGTTGATTAGGGATTTAAATCAAATCAAATCAACTTTATTTATAGAGCCCTTTAAGACAGCATTAGACAGGCCAGCGTTAGACAGGCCAGCATTAGACAGGCCAGCAATAAAAACAATAAAAACAAAGAACAAGCAAAAACAACTAAAACAAAGCGAGTCTCATGCTGGGTAAAACAAAAAACAGTAAATAAAAGTGGGTTTTAAAATTAATCTCAATTTTAAAATTAATTTTAATTAAAAAAAAAAAACATGAAGACCAAATAAAAACAAAAAAATAAAACAGAGCTGGGATTTCCCTTTTGTACGATGTATGATAGTACAAAATTGATGTACACATGCGATGTGTTTTTCAGTAAAGCCAGTACTGGCTGTAGTTATGGGGATAAAATTGGTTTTGGTAACCGGTTTTGGAGGAATTAATACAGTAAGCTGGTGACAATGTTTGAACTGGATATATCATTAATAACTATTGACTCCTAGAGGGCGTATATGTTGGTGTTATCCATTGGTTTGTGGACTATGGTTTTAAAGGCTCAAGTTTGCTATCTTTATTGTTTGGAACCGGCAGTGACCATATTAGATCGAGAGAGTGGAGCTAGCATGGACCTTTCAATCACAAGATAGCCAGGCCCTGACGCATTCCCACCTTACTTTATTTTTCATATATTTTACTCTAAATGGGAAGATCATTTATAAAATTAACATCAGTCCATATTGAAGAAGGTGTCACATCTCAACTATGAACAGAGGCAGAGACAATGGGCCTCTTTCATGAAACGTTAGTAGATTTGTGCGTAGATTTGCACATAAAAGCCTACGCTACTAAAAACCTACTCCGGATTCATGAACGCCGCGGGAAACTCAGATCTGATCGTAAACACGTGTGTATGATCATGAATGCCAATCCATCGTAAGGTGGCAGCGCGCTCCCGGTAATCAGCAAATAGCATGAACCCCGCCCATGAATTGCTAATGACCACCATATAAGGAGGTGTGTAGAGGCATCCTGTCGACCTGTCAGTCATGGCACAAAGAAAAAAAGAACGAGAAAGAAAAAAGAATTTTTCCGAAGCGGAGATTGAAATTATTTTGGGAGAAGTGGAGTCCAAAAAAAAATTTTATTTTCATCTGTTAGTAGTGGTGTGACAGCTCCTGTGGTGTCTGCGGGCTGGCCAGTGGGGTCATAAGCCACGGCGTCAGTGGGTAACCCCTATCCCCTATGGATATAGAAGGGTAAGTCCATATATAACACACACATGTGATTATGCAGGCTATATTCTTACCAATGAGCCAGCCGTCTCTCACAGCTCCATCCTCCAAACGCGTGCCAACTGCGCAATTACGCAGGATGAATGCGTCATGCGTCCCACCGGGCCACCGTGCCACAACGTTTAACAACACACACTTTGCGTCACAGATCAGTTGCACATTCACGGAATGAAAGTTTTTCCGGTTAATGTAAGCAAATGCATCACCGGATGGAGCCTTGATGCGGTGTGTGCAGTCTATGGCACCGATAACACCTGGCATGTTTGCAACTGCACTTAACCCCTGCATTACTTCTGTCTGCCGTTGTGCGCCGTATGGAAATTGGATATACTCTGGCATTAATTTAATGATACCTCTGAGAACTGCAGGCAGGATGCGGCTCATGGATGGTTGCGAAATGCCGGACCTGTCACCTATCTCCCGCTGGAACGTCCCTGTGGCTAGGAAGCCAAGCACAGATAGCACTTGTAGGTGTGCAGGGATGGCATGGCTGCGTTTTGTTGGCCTCGTCAGATTAGGCTCCATAATGTTGCATAAATGCAACAGAATTGGTCTCGGTAGTCTGAAACGACTAATCAACCATTCATCATTCTCAGCCAACAGATCTGCCCGATCCCTGAAGTACCGCTCTCTCCAAATAGCGCCTTGCGCCAAATCATGTAGAAGTGCAAGTTAAGCCATGGTTACCATTAACTAGGACTGAGGGCCTTTTATACTGTGGGAGGTTTAATTAGAATTGATCCAGATATGGTAATGGTTTACATCCTTTTTGTGATTTTATTATTAGCCTATATTTTTATTATCATCATTTAACATGTAGAAAATAACGCGTAATCTATTGAGTCAATTTACATAGATAATTCACAATTATGAGTTTAATCTGAATCTTAATCCCGCCAATTGCCAACTAATTTAACTAAATATGTTATATTTTTAATCGTTTGTCATGTTTATATCACATGTTTCAAAGGCATCTGCGTATTGTGTACATAACAGAACGCATTATGAATTATAATTGTAATTTCCAACAGTGACGAGCATTATTTATATGCGTTCTTAAATTTACACAAGCACTACGTGTGGTCAGCAGCATGTGTAGATTTTGTTAGTAGCTACGAAAAGATCGGAGCTACTAAAATATTGATGAATGCGGAGATGCACGTAAATTTCCGTCTGCGAACGGTTTACACACAAATTCGTTCTGCTCACGTTTCATGAATGAGGCCCAATGTGTGTAAGGGGAAATTTATTGACCGTCTAAAATATCACAAAATTAGAAAGGTTAGTGGAAGTGGAGGAATGGGCAGGCAGCAGGCGAGGGGGAGCAGCGTTCTAAGAATGAAGGGCGAAAAGCAGGCAGGAGGAGTGGTGGTGAGTAATCCAGTTACTGAGTAGTCTGAGTCTGCAGGGAAAAACTGAAAGCAGGAGAACAAAAACATGGGATGAGATCGGGGAGAAAAAGCACAAGAGAAATACTAAAAGGAAAATTTAGTTCACAGCTAGACTCTGAGACCAAGGTACCGGGTAGATAACCATGGGTAGATAACAATCCAGCGCTAAGTTGTGAAGGGAAAACAGACAAAGGGGAAGCCACGCCCACCAGGGCCCTGACAGAAGGTCTTTAACTATAGCATTTGAAGCTCATAAACTCATTGGGAAAATCTTTACGGAGGTTATAAATCAAGTGAAAAGTAGGTTAATTTACTAATTTTCT
Organism: Centropristis striata; assembly: GCF_030273125.1. NCBI lineage: Eukaryota > Metazoa > Chordata > Actinopteri > Perciformes > Serranidae > Centropristis > Centropristis striata. The sequence continues at coordinate 17,880,683 of NC_081522.1, read as the reverse complement.
AAAGAATCCGACTTGTTTTTGCACCAAGCGGAGTCGCCCCCTGCTGGTCATTAGAAAGAATACAGGTTTAAAGCACTTCTGCATTGGTGTCACTTTTCAGACCCCTTCAGGCTGCTGCTTGGATTCAACTGTGAAATTTCAGAGTCAGACACTGTTGTAGTTAGATAAAAACTGCAAAAATAAGAGCAAATCAATATTTCTAGGTAATACATCTCAGTTGTACACTGCTTAGTTGTGATATTGCTCTTAACTAATTGAAATCCGAATATGACAGTAGTAGAATATATGAAAAAATAATAAGCAATATTACTACATATACTTGTGTTACGATGCTGTTTATGAGTGAAGAAAAAATGAGACATTGAAAATAAAATTTCTTCTGTGACTCTCACACTGTGTAATGCTAGTGTCAAATCAACCACCATAGTGCAGCTTCATGCTGTGAAATGTTGGAAACCACTCGCTAAGCTGTTGCAATAGTCTGCCTAATTAGTGCATATTCAGTAATCATCTACAGATAACATAAAGCTTGCTAAGCAAGTTTGCTGATGTGTTTACGCATGTAGGTGGCTGGTGCAATGTGAATGAGATCAAGAGGTTATCCGCAAATGAAACACGTTAATTATTAATGGTTTGTGAGTATGTGAAAACAGCTTAACATACACTTTTTGTAATAAATAAATACATTTGAAAAAAGACTCGTATTGGCCCCCCTGGTCTGTGTTGCTTTCCACTGTGTATTAATTACTGGAAACCAACTAAAGATATTTATTAGAATTGTTGTTAATAGAGTGCGGTAAGAGGAAATTTGAAATAAATTACTTGAGTACAACTGGTAAGTATGTTGCAGGCTTTAAATGAACTTATGAGGAAGTAAATAAATGACCAATAAACAAAAGAGATATTAGTATTCTCTCTTAGATTAGTCTTATAAACAGACAAATAAATAGAAGAGAACACCATCTGTACACCAAGGCCTTTGGCCTCAGTTAAACCCCTATATCCTGTCACCCACTTTTTCAGTTTAGGCATTTATAAATTTAAGTTATTATTATGTTCAACTACAAGTGTTTTTATTATCCTCGTAGAAGTAATGTCTCTCAACATTTTATTCATTTGTTAGTGAAGACAAACAATCTCTGACATTTATGCATAATCGTGATGATTTTTTCAACGATTAGAAGGAGGAGAAAATGTATCATCTAGAAGACAAAACAATAAATTAAAGAAAATATATTTAATTACAAATATAGAAGCCAAGCAGTTGAGTCATACTGAATGACAGGCTGTCTTCAGCTCTAAAATATTAGCACAAGATCCACAGCAGTCCCTGACACTGGCTCAAGGGGAAGATGTTTGTTCTGTTTTCACCCCAGTGAAATCTTAATACACTGATTAAGATAAACAATGACTAAACACTCAGTGTAAAATATGACTGCATCGTAAAAATAGCCCGATATCGTCCTACATCCTATCTGTTGGTTGAACTAGTCATGGTGTGTTGTGCATGTTTATGCTGTGAGGCTGAAGAGGAGGAAAGGAGGAGAAGATTGTGATGCATGTGGTGGGTATCCCTCCCACACTGGAATCCATAAAGGATTCTGGTTTATATTTGGAGCCGTTGCAAGATTGCTGGCATTATCAAGAAGTGACCTGATTTGATTTATATCTCATTAATCTCTCTCTGTCTCTCCCTCTCTTTCTCTTGCTCTCTCTCCCCATAGCATAGATGCCAGCCCTTCTCTTTTGCACACATCTCTCACTCTACAGTCTCTCATCACCCCCCGCCCCTCCCTCCCCATGCAGTGTGAAAGCTGAATCTTCTGCCTGTCACTCCTCACTAAAAAGTTCATAATCAGTGGGCACTCAAGCATTAAGTGAGTGTAGAAAGCCTCAGGTCAAGTCCCCTATCACTTTCCTCACCTTTCAAATGAAGCCATGAATGTGTTCGTGAAGACAGGAAATGTTTGTTGACCAAGATTAGAGAGCAGAAAAAAAACAACTTTGCTTTTTTTTTTTTGCCAAGCAGTGGCGTCACCAGACCTATTTTAGGGGGCTTTAGCCCCTCTAGAATTTCCCATAGCCCTACTAAATAATTCATTCTGCCTTTTCTGGCTGATTTATAATGCAAAAATACGATTTAGACTCCAGAATTACTGTACTCATGGAAAGGGCTGAGAGTAGACCCAGTGGAAACTGCTGTGCGGCACAGTGTGCACTGCTGAAACCAGCTACACAATTCCAGCTGTGCATTCAGCCACAAAAATAGAATAATGGTATGATCAAACACAGGATTTATACAAGCATAAAATGCATTTAGAATATAAATAGTGTAGAGGCTAAATTACTACACATATCCACTACTTGTGAATTGATGGTAAGCTATTAGAGCCACTACTTTACATGGTTAAATCACAGGTTTTTGATGCAGATTTTCTAATTATAGATATATGATTATACAAATAAATACTGTGAAATAGCTTCAGCTGTATTGTCCTCGGTTACCCTTAAATTGGTAATGTCAAAATCATTCTTGTGAAAAATTACCCTTAACGTACATATTTTTTAAAAACTGTCGCCCCTGTTGCTCATATTGGATTCAAAAGGTTTCTGTTTCTGTTATACGATGTTCAATGCAGCTGAAGACTGGGAAGCATGGTAATTGTTCTAATGTGCACATACAAAAGAGATGAGAAAAAGACCTGAGCAATACCAGCAAGACAGCTTTTGTATTTATGCAGTATGAGCATTGATTAGTTGTGTCATGCAAAGAGACAAGTCTCTTGTTTCTATGGCTGCCAAAGTTAATTCCCATTGGTTACCTTTAAGTGGTCTGATGGCAGATCCTCAGGGAGGGTTTGTGGGAAAAGGACTGAAGAGCTGGTTGCTGTAATTACACCCTGATGTAAGGAGTAGAGTGGCATGCATGATTCTATACAGGCACATTTATAAGTGATTTGTGTGCCGTGTTTGATTCAAAGCAGGCTACACTCTTAGTGCGTTCTACAAATGCACTTTGTTGTCAACGGAGAAACAGATTTGTGATTTTAAATTAGATGCTAATGCAGCTAGTGTTTGACACCTTTTAACCCTTGCTATTCTTACAATACAATTCAATGTTCTGAATACACTGAATTTCAAACTGCTGCTTGTTTACTATTATGTCATTTAACAAAAGAAAACCTTGTAAGTCTTATAGGAGACAGTCACTGTATTGTATTAACTTTATACTCTCATTGATTTTTATAGCGGGGTCAGTTACACTATTACTATGTAAACTACTATGTAAAGTATAGGTTTATGTGTCTCCATTTTCATGTCCATATTTAGGACTGAAGGTGTCACAAATTAAATTCTAAATTAAAAAATCAATCAAAATGAGCTTTTCAATGTCAAAAACCAAAATCAAAAGCAGGATTAGTAAAATCCAAATTTGACCACATGTCATTTAGTATGGTATATTATCATCAGTATATGCTTCCTCACTCACTATTTGGTATGAAGATTATAGCATTGATAAATTATATGGATTGGTTGTTCCCCCTTCTACTATGTAGCCAAAATGGCCACAGTTGAGGCTGAGAAGCCTCCAGCAGTCCACACTTAACGCTTTAGCATTATGAATATGACATTTATATCGTAGTGCACTGCATTATATCATAATTGTCATTGCCAGCGGTAGAATGTAACTAAGTGCATTTACTCAAGTACAATTTTGCGGTATGAATTGCATTTTAGAGGTAAATATTGTACTTTTTACTCCACTACATTTAGTTGTCAGCTTTAGTTACTTTTCAGGTCAAGATGTAACATACAAAACATGATCACTTTAAAGTGATTTGACTTTTTTTTTAATTAAACGTCATAACAGAAGGTCTATATTAAGAAGTTAAAATTAGTTAACATGCTGTTTACATAAATGTATCAATAGAAATAATCTAATAATATATTTCCAATATATATAACAATCTGAGTGATCCATTCTGAAAAATTACTACTTTTTACTTTTTATACTTTAAGTACAGGTGCATCTCAATACATTAGAATATCATGGAAAAGTCAATCTCCAGTAGTTCAAGTCAAAAAACCCCAACCAAGTATTGAGTGCATATAGATAGACATACTTTTCAGAGGCCAACATTTCCATATTAAACATACTTTTTAAAATTGGTCTTTTGTAATATACATTTTTTTGAGACAACGAACTTTAGGTCCTCATTAAATGTAAGCCATAATCATTATTATTAGAAGAAATTAAATAAATTAAGACATTAAATGTTTCATTCTGTGTGTAATGGGTCTATATAATGTGTTATTTCCACTTTTTGAATTGAATTACTGACATAAATAAACTTTCTATGATATTCTAATGTATTGAGATGCACCTGTACTTGAAGTATAAAAAGAAAAAAGTAGTCATTATTCAGAATGGATCACTCAGATTGTTATATATATTCTAAATATATTATTAGATTATTTATATTGATGCATTTATGTAAACAGCATTTTAACTTCCTAATATAGACCTTCTGTGATGATGTTTAATTAGGGAAAAAAAAGTCCAATCACTTTAAATTGATCATGTTTGTTAAATCTTGACCTGAAAAGTAACTAAAGCTAACAACTGGAATGCAGGACTTGTACTTTTAGTGGAGTAATTTTGCAATGTGGTATTAGTACTTTTACTTAAGTAAGGGATCTGAATACTTAGTGCTTAAGCACTAAAAATAGCAAGTGTTTTTTGCTCAATTCTGTTGTCTAATTGAGACACAGACTATGTTTTGGAAACTCTCCCTTCCTAAACTGTTTGTGGTCACTAAATGTATGCCACTGTATAGTCAAGTACTAATGTGGTATTCATGTTGTAATTTATATGGTAGCTCCATTAAAAGAGTATCCTGATTAATAAAATGTATATGGATGAAATTAATTAACATGATGGCGTCTTCTGATGTTTTGCTATCCATGCAGTTAAACAGCTGGATGTCGCAACATAGAGAGTTTCTTTGTATCGTCGGCTGCAAAATGAATTGTTTCCGTTTCATAAACCAGAAATTAATTCAGAAATGTTGCAGATCTTGCTCTTCAATTGTCTGCAGTCCTGCTAATCTGGGTCATGCTTTGGTTCTCTCTAGCAGACAAAGACAGCTGGCAGTTCATAATCTGTTAGGACAAAAGTTTGAAAATGCATTCTTTTCTTAATCTCATTTTTCTTATCTCTTTTCATCTAATTCCTTCACTGCACTACGTAAATCCAATTTTGCTGCTTTCATTGTCACTGAGAGGAGGCATTGCTTTGCTTTGTAAATCAACTACATCTTTTCTGCTGCCATAATTTGGATTGCTGATTCATTGTTTATCTCTTTTCAAGGTTTCATCTGTTGAAAAGGAGGATGAGTAAATAGTGGAATAAGATACAGGGATTCCTTATCCGAGGGATAGTTATTCATAAATCCAAACTGTGCAGCATATTTTCTCTTTGGTCATATTATTGATGGAGTTTCACCTTGAAAAAGCATTGTACTTGTCTGAATAATAAGTGAGTGTGTGTTCACTTTTATTATAACTTCCTTCTGAGAGGGTCAGTCAGACGATACAAGCAGACACCTCATATTTTACTCTGAATTGTACCGCAGTCAATTGTTTAGTGCAAGGTTTTAATTCCTTACACATTAAAGCTGCCATAAAGGAATGTGATTTTCAGCCTAGTGTGTGATCCCTGTCACATTTGGACCCCTGCGTCGAAACACATTCTTTTTCCCCCCTCAGGCTTTTGCTGCTTGGAAATTTAAATTTTGTAATTGAAGAATTAATGGAGTCAGTAATCAAGCAATTAATCAGTAGTTACAGTAATACCCTGCTCGTTCTTAAGTGAAGAGCTTTCTGTTGCAGATTAGGCTGTGTGTTGAACATACTGTATAGAAACAGTAAATAATGTAATCCCAGAACGGCATTCATGTAGTGGATTTATTCTATTCTGTTCAGAAATCAGCTGTAATGGTAATGCTGTTACACTGTTATACTTTTCTCTGTGTGTGTGTGTGTGTGTGTGTGTGTGTGTGTTAGTGACAGTCTCTTACACTGCAATAAATTATACTGTAGTCATTTCATTTTACTTGATATATTTGATAAAATGTATTAAATATAAATGTGTTTTGATGCAGTTAACTTTAATATAATAATATTAAGTAACTTTAATATAAAATGTTTGAGATAGAATCTACTTATTTTGATCACATTAAATAGAATCTTTATGTGTTTGTAATTCTAAATCAAGAGAATTTTGAATTAATCCAACACAATAGAATTAGTCCGTTTTTAATTGACACTTATCACTTCCTTTTAAGTTGTTATTAACTCAACTTGTAATATACATTTGATAAATAAAATTGCGTGCAATCTGTTGCCTCAATTTTATTGAGTAGCTATTGTTTGTTTTGTTTACAGTGAAGTGTTTCCTGTTACCGCTGAGGTGTCTTATTTTGAAATCTAAAGGCTGTGAAGAAACAGACTATTTACGGCAGCCCTTATCCTTTTTGAGAAGCCACACCACTTTTTAATTTCATAATTTTGTTAATTTGTGTTCTAAACTCACAGTCTCAGTGACAATTGACTCAGTGACAATAAATAACATTTATTTGTAATTGCCTTGTTTAAATATGACAGCTGTTTTACTCCATTCATCAAACACATCCCAAGAGAAGCCCTGTCGCTCAGAGCTCATATGGTTACTTTGTTTCTAGATTAAAACTTATTTGTGTGTCAGACAGATTTACTGTAGCTATTTGTAGCTCAGCAACATGTACGGCAGCTTCGTCACTGTCATTTCACTGCAGGTTGTAACTCGAGCACTTTCTGTGTGAAGTTCACCTTTTTTTTCCTCTCATGTTCACAATCATTTTCTGAATGTGCTCCAGTTTCCTCCCACATTCAAAAACATTCAGGTCAGGTAGATTAGAGGCTCTATAAATGCTTCTCTTTATCTGTGTTAGCTCTGTGACTCACGTCCGACCTGCCCAGGGTGTTTCCCTGTCTTTCACTTAGAGAGGAAAAAAAAAATCCATCTTTTTGTGACAGCGGTGAAAAATAATATGTTGGAACTAAAAAATTTCCTCTGGGGAAATTTTGAAAGGGCCACGGGGATGTGTACACTATGATGAGATTCGTCAGAGATTTCAAACAATTAATACTAGTAATATTATGATACTATATAATATACAAGGAGCACAACTACAACAAACATTCCTCTTCAAGTATTTATTTATACAGCAACCTATGCCCTTTAACCTCAAAATGTGTGCGCATATGTGTGTGTGTGTTTGTGTGTGTGTGTGTGTGTGTGCATGTGTGTGTGTGCGTGCGTGCGTGCGTGTATCTTTAACTGTTATTACATTAAATGACCAGTGTGTGTGTGCGTGCGTGTATCTTTAACTGTCATTACATTAAATGACCAGTGTGTGTGTGCGTGCGTGTATCTTTCACTGTTATTACATTAAATGACCAGTGTGTGTGTGCGTGTGTGTATCTTTAACTGTTATTACATTAAATGACCAGTTGTGTGTGTGTGTGTGTGTGTGTGTACGTGCGTGTATCCTTAACTGTTATTACATTAAATGACCAGTGTGTGTGTGTGTGTGTGTGTGTGTGCGTGTATCTGTAACTGTAATCACATCAAAGCATCAAAGCATTGGGGTCGACCAATCAGAGCAGAGCAATCAACAGAATTAACAGCTGTGGAATCTTCTGGCACAGTGAAAGCAGCCAGAGGTGGACAGACTGGAATTTCTGGCCTCGAACAGAAAGCATTTTTGGCAAAACCATAATACCTATCATTGATCCGACTTCACTTTGAGCGTCCTGAGTTCTTCCTGAACGTCTACATATGTTTTTTTTTAAGAAAAATGAAAAAATAGCTTTGGTAGAGCGATCTAAAAAAACTGTTCCATCTCCCTTTTGCCGAAATCTCCCTGCGTTTTTAATATGGGACCCAATGAGGCAGTTGGTGCATGTTGGTGGCGCATCTGTGCGTCCTACGCCAAAACTATAACTCTGACAGCTTTACCAGAGGATTGTGAGGGAGAAGACAAATTTTCCTAAGTTTCTATGTATAAATTATTTCTGTAGAGTGGAATTTGCAGCCTGGAGCGCAGTTTTCAAATTTATTTTTTGACAGTTTTACCTCTCCCTCTACACTCTGAGTGATGACATCACACACTGTGACACGAACATTCCGTGCAATACACACCCATTATAATCTCAGAATTTCTACAAAAATGATCATGGTCATTGAACAGGGATTGATAAAAAACTATATGGCCTATCGAAATGTGGATTAATACACCGATACACAAGACTTGTGTCTACTGTTTAAAGTTTAAATGGAGTCTCTAGCTGAAATTATGCCGGAGAAGTTGACGTTTGAAAATCTCCAATTATTGTTCATTTTCGCTCATTTTCTTTCGGCCGTCCCATTCATTTCAATGCAAAATTTTGGGCAGTTTTTCGCGATTTACGTTGCGAAAAATTCGTATTCTGTAGAGAAAAGTAATAGCACACCGATCCCGATCAAACCGCACGTTTTGATATATAATTTGTCCTGCAACTCTTCAAGTTGTAGGACTAGTAGCGGGACGAAATTGCGTCCGGAAGAGGAATAAGAAGAAATCCACAGTATAACAGTAGTGCTCCGAGCACTGGTCCCTACAGCTATTGCTGTATGGGACCAGTGCTCGGTGCGATTGCCCCGAGGCCCTAATAAATGATTGCAGCTATACAACAAGCAAAATGTTGTTGAGAGTAATATTGCACTATTTAAATCTCATGATCTACAATTGTCATGCCAATTACATCATTTACTGTAATTACTGTTTATGTATTAGTAAGTTAACATTGCAACTATAATTTAGTCTTTCATAATGAAGTGGGGAAAATTAAGTTTACTCCGATTAACCTCAGTAGGTGCTGATCACGGGCAGATTATGAGACTGTGGGGGTGCAGACCTTTAAAAGGGCCCCGACTCCACATAGGAACAAGGTGCACACACTTTTTAGTTATCAAGCTTCCTTTTGTTGTTGTTTTGTGTCTATTTGTATTTGTTTTTGTTTATTTGTTAATTAATTTGTTAGGGGAACAAGATGGTGGTGTAGTGGTTAGCACTCTTGCCTCACAGCAAGAGGGTCGCTGGTTCGCCTTCCGCCTGCTGCTCTTCTGTGTGGAGTTTGCATGTTCTCCCCGTGTCAGCGTGGGTTCTCACCGGGTACTCTGGCTTCCTCCCACAGCCCAAAAAAATGCACTTGGGTTTAATTGTTGTCTCTAAATTGCCCGTAGGTGTGAATGAGAGTGTGATTGTCTGTATCTATATGTCAGCCCTGCGATAGTCTGGCCACCTGGGTGTACCCTGCCTCTATCCCAATGTCAGCTGGGATAGGCTCCAGCCCTCCGCGACCTGAGTGCAGATAGGCAGTTAAGGATTATGAATGAATTTGTTAGGTCTTTCAGTTTTTTCTTTGCATGTTTTGCCCCTTTTTGTAGTCATTGGGTGCTTCTTTGTAGTTTTGTGTCCGTTTGTAGTTGCTTTGTGTCTCTTTGTGTCTATTTTGCCTCTTCTCACAGTAATTTTGATTCACAGTTTTTAATCTATGTAGTTGTTTTGGTTTCTTTTTAGTCATTTAATGTTTCTATGTGGCCGTATTCTGCAGTGAAAGCCATGGGGAGTGGGCGTTGGATGGCTGACACTGCGGCTGGTAGGCCATTCATCCATCGATCTTACTGATTTATGAAGTCACACAAGGGTGTCATACCTGAACACTGAAGCTAATGTAATTAGCTTATTGGTAATGCAACAAGCTATGTCTTAATGGATCTGTGGGAGGGCTAGATTTTGATAGTTTATACTCTATACAGTCTATACATTTTTGCTTAAACAGTTTCTTTTAATATTGTAGCTGCAGTAGCTAAACTGTACGGGTCGACAAGGGTCTTCGTATAAACAAGCTTCCTATCCTGTGAGACCGCTTTTTCTTTTCCTTTATCTATCTTTTATTTATTTTTTGGTATCTATTTTGTTTGGCGTTTGTATGTTGTGTATGGACTCTTAATTTTACTGTACAAGTGTTGCGTCATGTCTTGTGATACATGTTTGTCAGTGTCTATGATTGTATATGTGTTGTGACCGTATTGACGGTTGTTGTTGTTGTTGTTGTTTTTGTTTTGTTGATGATCTCGGAGAATGGACAATTTGATTTAATGTTTGGACTCCAGGAAGAATAGCTATACTAATGTGCTGGTGCTAAACGAGATCCAATAAATAAATAAATAAACCCCAACCATAAAAAATTTCAGTGGCTAAATATTCTCAGCTGTACAACGTATATTATTCTCAGCCAAAAGCTGTATCTACCATAAAGTATGTTAGTAATGATTTGTGACTGATTACTTTCTTTCTTAATTATTATATTCGGTCACTCTTATATGCATATTGTGTATTCAGGTTACTTTTAAAACTCACAATTTAAATCCCACTTTTCAGTTGTTGCTTTCCAGGTGAAGTTTTTATTTCGAGCTTTACTTCCACAAGTTCCACCGTGTCTCATCTTTCTGCTCGTTAGTTATACTGTAGGAATGGCACATTTTTAACCACTATTCACTCTGCAACCATGAAACTTTGAAGAATACTGGTAATATTGAGTAGGAAACAAATAAATAAACATCTGTCATTTAGTCACACTCCGCAGCTGCCATAGCATCATTCTGCTCGCACACAGTAAATCTTAATCAAAGAATACGTTGTTTGTATTTCCACAGTTTCCTCTGGCATAATACATGAAGAGTTACGCAAACAAATTACCCGGTAACATTTTGTCTTGCTTGTTTGACATTCCAGTCACATACGTGCCTTTGAGGAACTGTGAGTTGTAATCAGACGTTTCCAGATATCTCGACTCGATTGAAGGACTTGTGGGTGGCGAGCCTCCTTATTATTTATGTCTCCCGAGTCTCAAATATAAATCACACAACACAGCAGTCATAGCTGCTTTTCTTCCCTCCCTTCCTCCTCCCACAGAGATACAGCACAGAAGTTGGCTGCTTCATTGTGATTTTATTTTATGTGACTGAGATTGAGAGTGCATGGAGGACATTGTGCCCAGAAACAGAGATGAATATAAGGCACTTGATCAAGGTTGCAAGTTTGTGCGTGGATGTATGCATGTGTGATTGTTGGTGGCTACAACAGATACATCAGCCTGATGAATATCTGTCATATATATAATATAATTCATAATATGTTAATGTTTTCATAGTTTTTCATAGAGTGAGTGATAATTATCAGATGTTGCAGATGAGAATCCAAAACATATTCTGTTATTTAACACTTCTTTTTTCTCCTCTGTCTTTCATTTCATTCCAGTGAGCCCAAATCCTCATTCCAAAGAGTGGAAGACCAGTCAACGAATTATGAATGTTAAACAAGATGACCTCCTCTCAGCAGCAGCAGATGATGCGAGGTCCTAGGTGGAACCGGGCCTTGTCCGACCCTTTGTTTGTGCTGCTTCTGGCCCTCCAGCTGCTGGTGGTGGCAGGGCTGGTACGTGCTCAGACGTGCCCCTCTGTCTGCTCCTGTAGTAACCAGTTCAGCAAAGTCATCTGCACCCGGCGGGGCCTGCGGGATGTCCCTGATGGCATCTCTACTAACACGCGCTACCTGAATCTGCAAGAAAATCTCATTCAGGTCATAAAGGTGGACAGCTTCAAGCACCTAAGACATCTGGAGATCCTACAGCTGAGCAAAAACCACATACGCAAAATTGAGCTTGGGGCCTTCAATGGACTGGCCAGCCTCAATACCCTGGAGCTTTTTGATAACCGCCTCACTACTATCCCAAACGGGGCATTTGAGTACCTGTCCAAACTAAAGGAGCTTTGGTTGAGGAATAATCCCATAGAGAGCATTCCCTCCTATGCTTTCAACAGAGTGCCCTCATTACGGCGGTTGGACCTGGGGGAGCTCAAGCGGCTCTCCTACATATCTGAGGGGGCCTTTGAAGGGCTGAGCAATCTACGCTACTTAAATCTGGGAATGTGCAATCTGAAAGAAATTCCCAACCTTATTCCCCTGGTGAAGCTGGATGAACTGGAGATGTCGGGGAACCAGCTGACTGTCATCCGGCCTGGCTCTTTTAAAGGGCTCATCCATTTGCAGAAGCTATGGATGATGCATGCCCAGATCCAGACCATAGAAAGGAACTCTTTTGATGACCTGCAGTCACTAGTGGAGCTCAATCTAGCCCATAACAACCTTACCCTTTTGCCCCATGATCTCTTCACTCCTTTACATCACCTGGAGAGGGTGCACTTGCACCACAACCCGTGGAATTGTAACTGTGACATCCTCTGGCTAAGCTGGTGGCTTAAGGAGATGGTACCAGCAAACACCAGCTGCTGTGCCCGCTGCAGCTCCCCAACCCACCATAAGGGACGATACATTGGCGAGCTGGACCAGAACTACTTTCACTGTTATGCTCCTGTTATTGTGGAGCCTCCCGCAGACCTAAATGTGACAGAGGGAAGCGCTGCCGAGTTGAAATGCAGAGCCAGCTCCTTGACCTCGGTCAGCTGGATTACACCCAATGGTTCCATCATGACACACGGTGCTTACAAGATCAGAATCTCCGTGCTGAACGATGGCACTCTGAACTTTACCAATGTTACCATGCAGGACACGGGCACATACACATGTATGGTCAGTAATTCTGCAGGTAACACAACAGCATCTGCCACACTCAATGTGTCCTCTACAGAGAACAGCAGCTTCAGCTACTTCACCACAGTGACAGTGGAGACCATCGAGACTCCACATAATGAAGGCTTCACCACCGCTGTGCAGCAGAAAGTGGGACCCACCCCCTCTGCTGGTGCATGGGAGTCTGTCTCACCCACCTCTACAACCACCACAACAGTCCGGACCCCGCTCTCCACCCGCGCCACGGAGAAGACTTACACAATCCCCGTCACGGAGCTGGGGGAGGGCTCGCTGAACGGCTTGGACGAGGTGATGAAGACGACCAAGATCATCATTGGCTGCTTCGTCGCGATCACACTCATGGCAGCCGTCATGCTGATCATCTTCTACAAGATGCGCAAACAGCACCACCAGCAGAACCACCACGCACCCCAACGCACCATTGAGATCATCAATGTGGATGAGGACTGTGTAACGGGAGGCCCGGGCATGGAGGGCCACCTGACCCTGCCTCCTCTTGAGCACGAGCACCTCAACCACTATAACACCTACAAGACTGCATACAACCATGCCTCCACTATCAACTCCATACACAGCTCAGCGCACGAACCTTTGCTAATCCGGGCCAGCTCGAAAGACAATGTACAAGAGACCCAAATCTAATCCCTTTTTTTTTTCAAAATGAGACATTATAAAACTGATGGAATTACATAAAAACATTGCTGACAGGACTTTACTGACAATTGGTAATGAGGACTCTGGCTCAAACATGGAGGAACAGACTCAAGTGTTTAGCAAATCAGTGGTGGGTGATGTTTATTCAATGACTTTGGGAATTAGGGTATGTCTACTGTTTCAAAAAGTGTCTTTACAAAACAGAAGTTATTTATTTAAGAAAAAACTATTGTGGTTAAATCAAGAAAAAACTGTATTCTGCAATTATTTTTTCAGCACTTATTTCATGTTTTTTCCCCTTCCTCTCATTTCACGGGATTGGTTTACTAATATGCTTTCAAACTCTGTTTGAAAACATCTGTTGAAGAAAAACTACTGAAGCAAATTATTGTTCTTTTTTTTGGTAAACTGCAGTGTTTGGATGAGAAGAGATAGTAACATCATTTCCCCCATGTATCAAAGGAATCTAGAGCACATTAGCGATCTTCTCCAGCTGTGGATTAAGTGATGAAATCTTTTGTGACCATCTGTAACTGAGATGAATTGAGCACTTGTTCATTATTTTACAGTGAGTGACAGAACTGTCAGTGACGAAATTTGATCATAATTCACTGTTTAATTATATCTGTCACATACATATGAGGCACTTTGCTCTGTCATCAGTCGAGTGAGGATTTTAAATGACGGGAATATGCCCTGCATTCTTCTGTTGTAAAAGTCGAGGCTCACTATTAGAAGTGCATTTTAGTTAAATTAAATTCTATTGATTAACGATGAAAAGAACTTACATTTGTCTTTGTGTTCCTAATGTATATGCAAAAAAAAATACCTAATCTCCACTTGTTTTGATTCAAGTTCCCAGCTTCTCTGAGACATTTAAGAGATTATTATAGAGAACATTAATTACATTAAGACCAATTTATATTCTCAGAGTCATGATACAGGAGCAGCATTAATAAGTACTTTAGATTCTACATATCTGTGATTGAAAAAAATACGAAAGTCTTGTCAAGAATATAGATGATCTGACGAAAGTCCACTGCCTCCAAATGTTTTCAATGTATCATGGCCTCACCTTTACCTCACGGTGCTTTGTACTGTGGCATATGAAGATGATTGCTTTGAAGCCACCTTTTTCATGCCCGGACCCCTTACCTCATCTGCAATACTGCAGGACTGAATGCTGTCAGAAGCAGACTGATGAGCTGAAGAAAGAGCTTAAACCCTTTATACAGCTGTCTGAGCACATTGCCTGTCATCTGTGTGCCACGTTTCCACATGGGCAGTGCCTGGCACCCCCAGATTCACACCCTGCCCCTGCCAACCACAGCTCTTGGCCCCCTGAGCGGCGGGGCTTATGCTGCGAGAGGCTTTAGGGGTGAATGTGTGGGATCGGGCATCAACCAGATGTTTGGGTTGCACCTGCCTCTCTCCCTCTCCCTTTGCGACAACACAATTTCCATTTTAATTGATGTGCCCATGGGCTTTGGATGAACACAGCTCTGCAGGCGCCCACACCTTGGAAACCATTTCAAAGTCCCCACTGTGAAAAATGGCGGCAGGCACCATAAATGCAGAGGTTAGGCAGACATGTGCCATATTCAACACTTAGGGAGATGCCCCAGGTTTATTTTTAGGAAATAAGGGCAGTTTCTGCTCCCCTAACAGTAATATATATATAAAAAGTTAGGCCACTGTCATGCTTAATTCAGTTTTGTGTTTTCATTATAGCAAGGTGTTACAGTATGGAAATATATAGAGGAGAATGACTCATAAAAACTAATGTTACAGATGGTGGCATGCACTTTCTGTTGAGTCATTATGCACTTGAATAACAATGAATTTGTACTCCACCAAAAGTTCACACTATGCTGGAGTTAAAAATACTCTTTAGGGCTGAAAGGTATAGGCTCATATTAATGGTGGTTACAGTAGATTCCAATGGTAGCAGTGTTTTGTTTTGTTTTTACAGCAGAAATAAAATACCAACGCATCCACTGAAACCTCTCATATTACCACTGCTGCACAATCAATATCAAGTCTCGTTTGTTTCAAACAGTCACCATTTGGTTAAAACATCACACGGTCAATCTAAAGCTGTAATGTTCATAGGCCCATGCATGTCACAGCGGCCACCTCCTTCCCTTCCATTGGTCAAAACCACTCTAACCTATACTGGCTAGCCTTACTCTGCACTTCCTTAAACAAAGCCACTGAATATGAATTCAACTTCAATATCCAACATTGTAGATTATAGTCGAACAACAAAATGATATAACTATTAAACTTTTAAAACCACCATTAAAGCCTACAGAGATTGACTACTCATCAAGACAGATTTTTGAACTACAAGACAAATAGGCCTTCTCCGAATTTAATGTGTCAGCATTTTTCAATTGAGAATAAATGAGATACAGTATTTTCTCGGTATTTCATGACGAGGATATGAAAAGAGAATTAAATTAAACAATAAGATAATAATCTAAAGCCCTATTCCCACAAGACTTATATTACCTGGGGTCCTCTTGTGATATGTAATACAATAAGTGCATAGATTATATATGTTAATAATCTATGTCTGTAATCTGGTAATTAAACATCTTAAATTACTACTATATTTCACCTAATACAGAGGTCATTTAATATAATTTGTCTCGTGTGAAATAGCATTTTAATTTGTTTTTTGTGCTAATTTTTCTTCCTCTTCAAGGTCAAGAATTATAGAGGCTGCAGTGGAAATTATTAATGGGAGCTTTGATACTATTTTGGGTGCAAATGCAGGAGGCTATTGTATCCACTCAATATAGAGACCCACTGTATGTTTTGAAATAATTTGATAATCAAGATAATTCTGGAGATTAGTTTAGCAAATTGATTTCTTCACTTTGAATGTGCTGCACACAACACAGATATGGGGGGTTTCTGAATAGCACGAGGTCCCCAGATAATTTTAGTCCAGATGGAATGAGATAATTGATTACCCCGTATCGAGCTTCTTTCGTCACCCCCTGACACTATTTATCCCATAATTGCACTTCTGTGGAGTTTGGCACATTTGTAAACCATAGAATGACAGGGCTGTGTGTGTCATTTAGTCTGTGTTTGAGTTCCTAGTGGTGGAATGTGGATCACAATTCTACTCAGTTTACGTAAGAGAGTGTAACCATCCTCCCCTTTTTGCCTTTAGTTGGAGGTAAATTGTCTGAAAATTTAAATGGTAAATTTGTTGCATTTTAGTCAAGCTGTCTCATGTATGTAAGATATCTAAATATTTTTGGTCAATATTCTTTTCTTTCCACATTCTTTTCTTTTTTTCTGAGAGGGAATGCTGTTCTAGTGGTAGATTTATATAAAAATACATTTTGAGAATAAAACAAAACAAAAACAAAAATTTTTAAATTTTGATTTTACATGTGCCAACAACCTGTTCTAAAAGTGAAAAAGAGAAACATGCTGTAAAAGAATAAGAGATTGATTTTCATGTAAGCATTCTTTCATGACCTTTAAAAGATATGGAGATTGATTATAGAGACCAGAGTTTGTAGTTCATACACAAAATATGGTTAAAATAAACTATTGTTGTTTTTCTGCATTGTCTGATTCTTGCTTCCATCCTGTGCCACAGGACGAATAGAGATACAGTACTCAGTCTCATACTTTGTTTTCCAACACTTTTTCATCTATGAATTATCTGTAATACCAATATTTATCAAACGATAACTCCTGCTTACAATTGACTATATTATCAAATTTTATTATTTTGATTATTTGTCTGTTTCCAATCATCAACACAAGTATGGAAAAATAAAGACCTTTTTTAATCCATGAATGTCATGGTTTACAGCAGTATTTATAAGAATGTATATTCATAAAACAATGCAATCATAATGCTTTCCTAACATGGATGTAGTGATACAGTCTAAAGTGTTTTTGCATAGCATCAGTGTAAAACCAGAATTAGTTAACCCTTTATCGGGTGAAGAACTATATTTGGTAACTTCAGGTAATATTTCGAGAAAAAAGTTGCAAATTTACTAGATTAAAGTGGCAAATCTACAAGAAAAAAGTCACAGATTTAAGAGATTTAAAGTGGCAAATCTGTGCGAAAAAAACTCGCAGATTTACAATAAAAAAGTGGGAAAAAAGCAACTTTTTTCTCCCAGATTCACCACTTTAAATCTCATAAATCTGCACATTTTTTTCTCGTAGATTTGCCACTTTAATCTCTTGAATTTTTTTCTCAAAATATTACCCCCCTCCCCCGGGTCCGTATGTTTTTTTTTACACACATGTAATATCCTCCAATATTTTGTAGGGTTGAAATTTGGAATTTGCAAGTATTTCAATGAGTGCCCTGTTAAGGGTTAAGCAGTTAGTAGTAAATTTGCAAGCATTTTTCTTCGTACATTTGCTGCAGTGACGCACTGATAACCATAACTATGCAGGACCTCACAATGCTGAGCATACAAATGATTTATAATGCACCCCACATACTGGTGCATACAGTTCTGTTACTATGGTATACTTAGGAACTATAAATGAGTGCTCAGATAACCTCAAAATTTCATTGACATTTTCATGATGTTTTTGGATGACATCCTATACTCTGACATTTTAATGGCATTTTGAACGAGATAATATATAATGTAAGTTTTATGACATTTTTATGATGTTTTGGATGACTTACTATACTATGACTTTTTTAATGTATTTTTAAAGTAAATATTGTACAATGACTTTTGTGGATTTTTCGACAGCATACTATATAATATGAGTTTTTTTGGCATTTTGATCGTTATACTATAACTTCATTATTTTTTGGTGGAAATTTAACGACATACTCTGCTATGACTTTTTAGGGCATTTTGGATGACACGCTATAGTATGACACTTTTATGATGTTTTGGACAACATACTATAAAACAAGATTTTTTTGGATGACATACAATACCATTACTTTTATTGACTTTCAAATAACATAATATAAAACCTCATTTTCATGATGTTTTGGATGGCATACTATAATATGACACCCATATTGTATTTATGGTATTTTGAAAGACATATTATACAATGACATTTTATTGGCATTTCTACATTTTTATGATATTTTTATGACATTTTTGGACAACATATTATCTTTTGATTTTTTATGATGTTTTGGACGGCATAATATACTATGATTGTTTTCTATGGCATTTTTATTTTTTACAGAAGACGATTAAATTAAGCCTTTATTGTCTACAGAACACAGTGACATTAGAAGTGCTAGGCCTGATCACCAATAAAAAGACAGGAAAAATTAAGTAAAATAAATAAATGAAATGCAATTTTGCACTAGAATAAGTATTATGAGACAAGAATAAAAATAAACATTTCACTAGTAATAATATAGCATCTTGTATCTGGTGGTTTTAATTAATCTAAATATTAAGCCCTCAAAGTACACTTAATGACACTTTTAGTAATGTAATTGTTAAAATCCAATCAGTATACCATTGTGTTAGCTTATGGAGAGTTAATAAAACTGTATTAGTACATCAGCATGTGATTGGGATCTTATCCTGAGCAGATTCCAGCAAGACAAACAAGATGATTGCAATGTTTAATTACTTTCTCCATCATTAGCATTCATGAGCTATTGTTCCATTGGTAATTAGCCAAATGACATAAGCTTGCGATCATCACATGATCAGGCCGATTGCTAAAAGTAAACACTTTGACCCAAGACTGGTCAGCAACAAGTAAAAATAAGTAATGAAGCAGTGGGTGAATCAGTGAAAATAAAAATAAAAATAAAGAAGAGCTTACCAATCATTGTCAATTCTCTTTAGGCAGTGATTTCAAACTGTCATGTGACACTGAAGACTTTAGAGAGTGAATCATTAGAAACAGCTTGGCTGCATATAATGCCATCATGACATAAATTCCCAATATCTTTTAACAATAATACACACCTCATATCATGTAACTCTAAAGAACTCCCATGGCACCAACTAGATTAATGCTGAAATGATCAAAAACTTTCTATAATGTGTTACTTTTTTTGCTGGAGAGAGCGAATGCCAGTAAAATGGCTGAGGAGTGTTAGTTCACTAATACAGTTATCAAAAATCAGATGCTCTTTAAATCAAAGCACATTTCATAAGAGCAAAAAAGAGAGAGGTTAGAGTTTCTAAAGTACTCAGCTTTGTGATCAACAACCAAAAAAATACCAAGGCACACTGCTTTGGAAAAATTAAAAAGCCTTTAATGAGCAGGCTTAGCGTCTACTTGTTTCAACTCACAGTCTTCTTCAGGGCAAAATAAGTATTTGCTGGTTCTAGCCTTTCAACTGTGAAGATCCACTGCTTCTTTTTGTTTAGTATCATTAAATGTTATGGGGTTCTGGATGAATTCGAACTATAACGAGCAATTAGCAGACAATACCTTCTGAATCTATGATGAGCAGATTAGTGCTATTTTTATTCAAACGATGCATGACTTGACAGAAAAAAGAACCAGGTTAATAAATAAATATTTGCAGCAGCCCTTCATGTGACCTAAAAAAAACAACTAAGTGGCTGCGTAGTAAAAACACAAAAAAGCCAGTTGCCTTTGACTTGGTAATTCTAGATTCAGCTTCATTTTGACAGTTTCTACTGTTTTCTAAGGCCCATACACAGGGGATTAGCTCAGTGGTAGAGCATGTGCTTTGCATATATGAGGTCCTGGGTTCAATCAATTTAGGTTTTCAACAACACTTTGGTGACCATATGTGATGTAATCAGATGCTTGAGTTGTAGCTTGAAATCATTCCACACCGTAGAGAGAAAATACATACTGTATGTGAAAGCCTTCAAATTTTATGACATTACATTGCAATACATGTCATTTAGCTGACACTTTTGTCCAAAGCGACTTACAATAAGTGCATTCAACCTGATGGTACTAGACATAGACCACAGGAATCAAGTAAGTACATAACTTTAAGAGCTTAACTGTCATCGCTACAGGAGTGCTATATGTTAAAGAAGAAAAGAAGAAGAGAAAAAAGAAGCGCTTTTTTTTTTTTTTTTTTTTTAATATATATGTTAGGTGACCATGACTTAACCGAGGTATTGTTGGAAGAGATAGGTCTTGAGCCTGCGGCGGAAGATGTACAGGCTGTCTGAGGTCCTGATGTTGATGGGAGCTCGTTCCACCATTTGGGAGCCAAGACAGAGAAAAAGTCTGGAGGAGGTTTTGAGATGAGTTGACCCACGCAGGGTGGGAGTCGCCAGCTGTTTGGCTGATGCAGAGCGGAGAGGACGGGCAGGGGTGTAGAGTTTGACAAGGTCCTGGATGTAAGTAGCACCTGAACCATTAGCAGCCGAGTACGCCAGAGCTAGAGTCATGATTATGAGTGGCAAGAAACTCTAGAAAGACCTGGTAAAAAGAAAGACAAGACAAACTAGCTTTTAGCCATACACCAAAACCAAAAAGTAATACTGTCCATACTAACAGAAGGCTGATTGAAATAATGTGCACTACCTGTAAAGTTGTGAGATGACAAAATAAAGGTTAAGCTATACTGAAGAGCAGGAGGTAAATGCTTGAATTTACACCCCAAAAAACCCAATATTGTAGCCAAGAGTTTGAAGATTTAGAAATCCATTGGGGTCTCTCTATTTAGATGTGAAAGCCAACAACTTCAGACTGACTGAAAAGCAGAATGTTGCAAAGTATTCTGCTACAGATATTACAGACTTTTAAGGAATGTACAGTTCTCCATTTAAAACAACATGAATGTCCCTGGGATTTTATGTGTAAAGTCTGGGTGGTGCAACTAAAGCCCATGCTGGTTTTTCCCTTTGTAGGCTAGATTAGTTTTTAATCAATAAAGATTTAAACTAGGCCCTTCTATTACATTTGTCTTAATCATAGCAGATTCCCAATACATTTGAGATGTTCTATTGATCGTTATACATCACTATATCAACTCCATGGCATATACGTGAGAAAGTTAGTTAGTGAGAAAGAGGAGAGAGGTTGAAGCAAATTAAGATTCGCTTTCGTTTTCACAACAGGAGGCTTTGATTAGATGTATCCATCAGGGGTAAAGCAGCATCACTCAACCAAGTATACATATATAAAAAAAGGTTTGTGTGATGTGGGAATACAAAGCTGTTAACAACAGTTTGTTAATTGAAGTGAGAAAACTATCCTGCATGCCATACAGTCAAAATGAAGCTACTTAAAAAAGATATGTAATCAGATATATTAACATAGCAGCTATTCATTGAAATCATTTTAAAACAAGCTGTCATCTAGAAAATAAATGTGTTTTAGAATCATGTCACAACTGTGGGTAACGCTTTATAATAAGGTCCTTAATAACCATTAATTAACAAGTAATAAGGCATTGTTCTCGCTTTAGATCCGGTAGTTGCAAAAAGCATAGTTAACTTATAGTTAACTTATAACAGATGAGCAATAAAGTATATTTTAAAAGACATAATGGGTGGGTCATGGGTAATGCCATTTGTAATGCCATTATTAACACTTATATAAGCTTATAAACACACAATAATGTTAATAAGCATCTTGTAAGGACTTAAAAGGGCCTTATTACTTGTTAATTAATGGTTATTACAAGGACCTTAATATAAAGCGTTACTCAACTGTGTATACTGTAGCATTGTTTTGACCCTATATAACACCAGCAAGATTCACAGTTCTACTTGTTAAACACATTTAAATGTTTTCCTTTGAATAACTTCTTCTTCCAAAGGGGTGAGCTCATCCGACCCCTTCATGTATGTGGCGCATTTGTGTCATCCGGTCATAAACAAGCCATAGCTTGCAGTCTACTCCTTGAGGAAACATTGCATTACAATGTATAATAACAACTGGTCTGCTCTTTCAAGTGTGTGACAGGTTGGTTTTCATAATAGTTGCCTATTCAAAACACAGCCCAGGGCCTGTTCCACTGGCTCCTCACTAATGCACCATTAAACTCCTCATTTTCTTATTTATTCTGCTCCTGAGGCTCGGGTAAATTAATGGGTGCTTAATGCCAGCACAGTGTTTTGAATGCTAGTGTTTTTCTTTTGTGTATAATATTTCAGTTTATATAGAAAACTGTGAAGAAAAAGTATATCACTGAGAGAAAAAGGTTGAGGAGTAGTTTGTTAATTCCTTTGTTTGGGTAATGGATAGACTGTGCATGCAAGTAGTGTATTTAACTCAAAACAATATAGTTTACACATGTCTAGTTAGGATACACCCATAAATTAAATATAATTAAAAATACATTAAATAAAAACATACATTTGTTTAGTTTTTGTACAGTTATTTTTTTTATAGAGAGGACTGTGTACATAAATCTTTGTGCTTTCTATAGTGAAACTCTGTACTTAAGTATGCTGGAGATAATAACACCAGTTTAAAGAAGGTCACATGTTCTCCGGCTGTACTGGGGGTGAACTGAAACATATTCAGGGGTTTCATTTGAAAATGTTTAAAGATCACTGCCAGAAACTGCCTAACTGCCTCTCACACAGTTGTTCTCAAACTGCTGCCCTAAAGTCAGAATGCATCTTTTTAGACACAAAGGGCAAAAATAGACTCTTTTAGCAAAGTATATGTTGTCTTGCAAGTGCTGGCAGGAGAGACAGAAAAAGTTCCTTATGCAAAGAAGTTTCCTGAGCAACTGTGTAATCCAAGCAGCCCTCAACCTTTACAGTCAGACATGCTGTGATCAGAGACTGTCCAACATATGATGAAATCAACTTAACCAAGGAACAGGTACTAAGAAGGTCTAGCCCCAAAGATATAATTAGAGGAATACTCACTTAAAATAAGAAATAAGGCAGCTTGTCTGGACCAGAAGCACAAAACTCACAGGAGACCAGAGTGCTTTAAGTTTTCTGGTAAGCCTTTTCACAAGCTCTAGATTCATAAACATATAAACCAACAAAAAAAAAAAAAAAAGAGAGAGAGAGAGAGAAGAAGAGGCTTTTATATATGTTTAATTTATTTGATGATGTGCCCTTATTCACAGCTTCCACTGCCCTGGGACTTGAAGCAGCCAGATGCCCAGAGATGACAGTTCCTCTTTTGAGGTCAGTAGCTGCCCTCTTCGTTCTAATACTGCATCATGGCAGACAAGCTGAAAATGAGATCAAAGTAAAGTGTGTCTATCATCATGGAGAAATACCACAATTAGCATGCACTGTATGATAAAGATTACACATTGTATTATGAACCAGTGAATGGCAGAATGGACCAAATGAACATGACATGGATGAATGGATGGTAACTGAGAAGTAAGTCAGGGGCTCAGTGATGAATGATGGAAGAAATATGCTAATTGTAATCTTCAAACTTGTATATTTGTGTGTGTTTGCATGTTTTAATGTTAAACAAACACATTATTTTAACCATAATGTCTGTATGAATATAAAGCTGTACCCGTCTGCACCCACACACTTTGTTTAAGCGCTCCTCCTGAAAAGCCAGGTCCGTTCTGATTGGTCTGTTTTTCCTGGTCATCCACATCTGCATCAGCATATCTGTGACATCATTGTAGACTGTCAGACATATACTATATATAGTTAAGTTGTGACAGCTTGTCTAAAGGCACAGTTTCTTAATATGTGCTGTGTGTTTCCTCTGTGGTTTGAGCATTTTGATACTTCACAGTATTTATATAGCACATAGACCTACTTTATAATCCCAAAAAATATGGAAATCACAATTTATATAATATCGGATCTCTAAATGCCAATTAAAATACAAGAAAAAAAACATGAGGTTAATAAGGAACTGGGTGAGCCTTTCTATGTACAAAACTCAAATGAAGCTTTGCTTATCTAATATTCGGTGCAATCTGCATTGTCAACTGATGACAACTACCATCCCTCTAATGACAACCAAGTTCTCATGCTATAAAAATGGTCACTACTTACAAAGAGGGAGAGCCCCATACTCGATTTCCAGGTCTACATCATCAGATAAGGCCTGAGAGGGATGCAATCTGGAGTGGAATCTGGAAGCTGGATGCTGGAAGCTCTACTTCCTGTCACAGCGGGAGTCACCACTACAATAAGACAAGGACAAGAGGGTCAGAATCACACCAGAAAAGAGGACATGAGGCATATTTTTGAGCAGGTAATCTCTGATTTAAGTCATTTGAATAAAGTGGATGTCTGGTTCTGGTTTAATATGGTGGCTATTTATACAGACTGCACTGTGTAGGGTTGCTGGGTTCATTGTAACTGAACAAGTACATGCAAATTTCAGTGCCCAATGCTCCACAGGGGTGAGTGAGCAAGTCTGCAGAGACAGTTAGCACCTGGAGCATGTTTGGTATAAAATGTGATGAATGTGTTTCTTTTTTTAAATTCAAAGAACAAAATGTCAGTAATAAAAAGCAGTCTGTGTCTTTTGGAAAGATTTTCATAATCATATCAAATCACATTAATGAGCATGTTGGTGCAAATCTTATGTGAATCAAAATCTAAAATTATCAATAGCTCAAGCTTTCAGTAAACACATTGAACTAAGTAAAAAGTCTCTAACTTCATTAATATCTCAATGGCAATGCAGTCCTGAAAAAAAATCTTCACAGCTTCAGACATTGAGAGAACAATTATTGAGAACAATTAAAATGTATAACTTGTTTTATTCAAGAAAATGTAATGTAAATCTCAGGCTGCAAAAAATCCACTTGATTGTGTGGTAACATCTTGAGTGGGCTATGCCAAGTAAGCCAAGTCTTAAACTACCTGAACCAAACCATTGGAAAGCAATGAAAAATCATCTTGCAGAGAAAAGTTCAAATGTCATTATAAATAACCATGAAGAGTCATAAAGAACATATGGAATATATTCCTCTTTAAACTTCAGGTTAAGTTGCATAACAGTCACATAAAATAAAATTAAAAAAAACAGGGAACTGTATGCAAAGAAATCACAATTTCATCTTTGTTTTCAGCAAAGATAAAGCATCTCAGAGATTTATGATTAGGATTTCTTTTAAAGGAAAATTGAAAGCACTGTGTGGCCCTGAGATGGCTTTTATTTTAAGCTCATTGCCACAGTGGGGAGGTTGACATCTACATTAGTACGCCAGAGGGCAGTCAACAGGTGCAATTACAGCCAGAATGCTGTCTGAGTTTAGCAATACACAGTATAGTTGAAGCACTAAGATGTTGGTGGACAGGCAGAGCTGGGGCCCAAAAAACAACTATTTAGAAGCTGAAGACTTTGCAGCCAGTGCAGGCCATTGATATGTCTGACAGCTGATTCTGTCCTATAACCAGGACACATCTGTTAGAGGATAATGGAGTAGAGCAGAGTCACAGTACGGCCGATGTCACCTCCTGCTCTCCAGGAGTGCTCAAACTCTGAGCATGCAGGATCTAAAAAAACCCACTCCATCATAGAGCTCCCATCCCCTATAAGGAGAGTTACTTCCTGCGGGTGTTTTCACCATGTTTGAACTTACCAGCAATGCAGCAAAGCAACCACGCAGCAGCATAGACGTGGGTAACCAGCCATATAAACATGGAGCCTCTGTCTCTCCCTCTCTCTCTCTGTTTCTCTTATACATCGTCATATGCACACATATACACAAACAGTGTTGTAATGGCCGGGCTTTGTTCTGTGTGGGCGGTGACTGGAGGCGGCGTCGGCTGCTGCAGTGCTCTGTGTCTGTGTTCCCGTGGAAACTGTGATAGTAGGATGCACTGACTGACCCTGTTTAGCATGCCAAGAGTTTGTCATGCAGAAAAAAAACCTTGCTTTGAATGTTGCATCGACTCCAACTATAAATTTCTATATTTTTTTAACTTAATTTAATCAAATCAACATTTATATTCACAGCAAATTCCAGGAAAATTTGCTGTATAAATAAAACATGTTAAACAGTAAATTAGATGGATAGAAATGTGTATGTGTATATTTTAATTAAAATGAAAAAGGAACCAGTTGAAAGCAACATATTACATAGCATAGCATATTCATATAGATATTATTCATCTCGACCCAACAAGTGTTTGAAACTACCCAGTTCCAAAGTCTACTGAAAGTTTTTCAGACACAGTGCCACTTCACTCTGCCTGTGCTTCCACAGCCATATTTCATGTTATTTTATTAATGTTTTAGAGTTTGGGGGCTTTATTTTTGTTACTGAACTGTGTATTTCTCTCTGTCTCACTCCCACTGGGAACTCCCTAAAACACTCACTGGTTTCTTTTTATATTGAGGACAAAATTAGCAGAAAAATATTAATTTGATAGGGGTGTGTTGCTTATGCACCTACTTTACATTGAAACCACAATTAGCTTATCTTTACCATGAAAAAGACACCAACACATTTCATAAATAGAGTAAAAAGTTATCTAAGACAGTAGAGCAGAGACAAGAGCTGTGTCTGCCATGAGATTAAAAAGCTCAGCTCACATGCCTATTGATTACTCACAGATTGGCAGTGATCTGCTCTGGGAGCCACAGTGCAGTCGGAGTGTGAGCCAGTGAAGCAGCTAAGGAAAAGGTAATTTGTGCTCTTCGTCTGGTCTTGGTCAGTATACATTCATGCTGATGTTTTTTGGATAAATTGCAGTTATCTTATGGAAGTTAACCCTTTATCAGGCAAAGAACCATATTTGGTAACTTGAGCTTCAGTAAATCATAAAAGATTCAAGCTTTCCTTTATTGTCATTTTGTTAAAAAAGTATACTACTAAATTTATGTGTGCTTCTCATATATAAGGTGCTTTAAAAAAGACATTCAGACATTACGCATATATAATAAGTAGTCTAAAAAGATAATAAATACTTTAAAGGTCAAAGATAAAGTGGTGATGGATGCAAATGATGTGTTATTGTCTATTTAGGATTGCTGTGGGAAAGAGACTATAATAAATATTATAATAATAATGACTCAATTGACCTCGATTAGCAATATAAAAATGACACATTTTGCAAAAAGTCTTGTAATATCCTCCAATAACACTTCCGGGTTGACATTTTCAATTTCCAGGAGTGCCCTATAAAGGGTTAAGTCTTTTGGTGACAAAGGCATAAAGTCATTCAGAGTCTGCTTTAAGGGGAAAAATGGGGGAAAAGTGATGCTATTTCTTAAGTGTATATCAAAAATCAGCAGCAGACACTATTCCAAGGCTCCAAATTATGATTCTAAATTTTGTTGACATGTATAAAAAATAATCAGTGTCTCACCTCTCAGCAGCTTACAGGACTTCTGTGACATTCACAAGTTGATGTGATCAATGCAGTGAGCCACTTAAGGCCGACATGTTAGGGTGGTATTGAAAGGCACAGCTTCATGTCATCTGTATAGCTGTGAAAGTCAATGCTCTGGTCCCAGTGAGGGAGCTACAAGACACTCCTGTCACTAATTAGGTGATTAGAAATTAGCAGGTGGTTCATGTACATATAGATCTCAGGTTATCTGTTTTGTTTATGGTGTTATAATAGAAGTGATTCTTTTTTTTTTTATATAAAGATTATTTTTTGGCATTTTACATGCTGCATGAGACAGATAGAAAGGGGGTGACAGAGGGGAGGACATGCGGTAAAGGGAGCTCAGGCTGGATTCGAACACCGCAGCGAGGACTGTAGCCTCTATACATGGGGCGCCTGTGTAAACCACTACGCTACGGACCACCCCCTATATATATATGATATATTCAACCAAGAGGACTGTATTAACTATTCACAATTTTTGTAAATGTCAATTTGCAATGTGGCCTGTTTCTTTCAATCCGGGAAAAAGTTCACACAGAATTTAAAATTTAGCTAGGTCTCTTTAGGAAATTGTCAGGTGCTGTGGAGAAACCCTGAGTAATTGATAGACACATAGTAGAAATGGGTCATAGCAAGAAAGGAATGGTCAACAAATTGAAATAGAAGCCATCTGTTTCTGTCAAGTGGGTATTAAACATATTGAAGTAAAGCTAAATCAGGTTATTAATTTTTAGAATCTCTGACTGCACCATGACCTTGAATATAATCACTGAATGCTGGGGAGCATTGATCAAAGCCAGACTATGAGGGAAAAATTGCCTGTAACAAATTGCTGTTAAAACTTTTGCACACTAATGTCATATACAGGTGAATATTATGAATGAAATATTTAGTATTACTGAATATACATTTTTCAACATGAAACCTATGTGTGCCACAGTGGTACAGCTGTAGAAGCTTCCAGGAAAGTCACAGTTAACATACATTTAACGCCCTCCTTCTCTTGTTAAGTGTGTAATATAGTGTGTGTGCCCAGGGCTGGGGTGGCAGTCATCCTCAGCCTTGGAGTTCCATGAAGACTAAGCTGTTTATTCTTCATCATTGCTTGCAAATGTAAATGTGAATCCAAAATGTAACTTAAATAGGTGGTTGATGATTGAGCATGAAACTCTAGAAAAAAGAAAGTATACACAGTATTCTTAGTTCCCCCATAGTCAATGCATTGACTATATGACAACATATAGTGTATGACTGTATATAAGAAGGGGATGTAGTTACCTTGACTTCATCCATTAGTTTGTAGACTAAGATTTTGATGTCTGGGCTGCTGACTCAAGAAAAAAACAAAGCATTTGTAGGTGACAAAAATGTTAGAATTAATTTCATTGAACTGAAAATGCACTGTTGTAATGTCCTTTGAATCATAAGACAGCCAAGTATACCCTGCTTTATTGTCTGTTATACCCCAAATAGGACCAAAATATACGAAATGAACATCATGCCGTATGGAAGAAAACTTGAAAGGAAAAGGTTTACTAAGATAATAAACCAAATAAGAAGTAAGGTAATTTTCTCATAGACCTCTATACAATATATATATATATTATGGCATGCCGTTCAGGAAATTAATCTTTGAATATATTGAATGAATTCTTGAATATATGGAAAGAACCTTGAATATATATAATGAATTCTTGAATATATGGAATGAAACTTTGAATATATTGAATGAATTCTTGAATTTATGGAATGAACCTTGAATATATGGAATGAACCTTGAATATATGGAATGAAACTTTGAATATATTGAATGAACCTTGAATATATGGAATGAAACTTTGAATATATTGAATGAATTCTCGAATATATGGAATGAACCTTGAATATATATAATGAAACTTGACTGACGTCATCAAGGCACTGCCATCTTGTATTTTGCTGCCGCAATAAGTGAGCATGAGTCAGTCTGGGAACCTTGTGGCAGCAACACTGACCAATGAGGACATTATCAACTTATTGTCAAGTGCTTGTATGGGCCACAATCCTCCCGATAGTACCCGTGCCCAATACAGTTCTCCTGACGAAGAAGTTCGCTCCCTTTTTAATCTTTTTAATTAGTTAATCACTCATTAATATGACGGCAGACAGACGGGAAAATAAAAGTCCCGTCAAAATAAAAGTAGCGTGCTAACTTATTATCAAGCACAATAAAGAAAAGAAAAAAACACTTATCATCATGCACTAGTATAGGCTACTGTTCTCTTTCTACACCCAGGCATGGTTCACATTTATTTTAGTCAGTCAGTTTAGTCATACATAATTATTATTGATTATTAATTATAATCATAACTAATGCCATGGAAGCTATCGCTATGAAAGAGTTTGTTTACTTAACTTTTTTTTTTTTTTCAATATAAATGAAGTAGGACATCAAAAGATTCCCTTTGATAAGATAGGCTAAAGCACACTCAGAACATTGTCATATCATTTAATTACAGCAATAGGCGGCGGGTGAGCCTGACGTTTGGGAAAGCTATCTGACCACGTTAAACAGAGCAACGGGTCGCCGGTGCTGCTGATCGCTTCTGAAGTACTTTTACGTTGTTTATCTCATCACCATGGCAACGCAGCAGCTGCATCATAATAAATCCCTGGAATATGGGGGAAGCTTGCTCGCTATCGCAGCTGCTTTGATGAGAAGGTGTACAGAGCACAAAGCTCAGAGCTGGACAATAACCGGACAATAACACCAGTTAACCCCGACCGGGGCAAAAGGTTTTGTTGAGCCGGAACATGAACACAGAGCCTGCTGAATCTCTCCGATCAACTTTTCATGTAATAACTGCGCCAGCCTGTGGCTAAACATCAGCACTGAAGCGATAACTTCACAAGTTCTCATTTTCAATTAATATTAACAGTAACACTATTATTATGATTTGAAGCCTTGTCAGTTGACTGTGCGTGATGGGGACCTCTGCTTGTGTCTGCTTGTTATTGATTATAATCATAGCCATGGAAGCTATCGCTATGAAAGAGTTTGTTTATTACATTTTTTTTTCAATATAAATGAAGTAGGACATCAAAAGATTCCCTTTGATTAGATAGGCTATAGCACACTCAGAACATTGTCATTAATTACAGCAATAGGCGGCGGGTGAGCCTGACGTTTGGGAAGCCTATCTGACCACATAGTATACAGAGCAACGGGTCGCCGGTGCTGCTGATCGCTTCTGAAGTACTTTTACGTTGTTTATCTAATCACCATGGCAACGCGTTGTCACTAGCACAATGTGCATTCACACACTAAAATAATAATAGCCTAATTATGTATCACGTTCTCCCAAAGAACCAGCTCTTATAGTTTCACTTGATTAAAATAAACTTCCGCTTGAATTACGTTCCCTGCCTAAATAAAGAGCATCTATAAAGTCACAAGCAGAGGTCCCCATCACGCACAGTCAAAACTGACACGGCTTCAAATCATAATAATAGTGTTACTGTTAATATTAATTGAAAATGAGAATTTGTGAAGTTATCGCTTCAGTGCTGATGTTTAGCCACAGGCTGGCGCAGTTATTACATAAAAAGTTGATCGGAGAGACTCAACCAGGCTCTGTGTTCATGTTCCGGCTCAACAAAACCTTTTGCCCCGGTCGGAGTTAACTGGTCTTATTGTCCGGTTATTGTCCGGCTCTGAGCTTTGTGCTCTGTACACCTTCTCATCAAAGGAGCTGCGATCGCGAGCAAGCTTCCCCCATATTCCAGGGATTTATTATGATGCAGCTGCTGCGTTGCCATGGTGATGAGATAAGCAACGTAAAAGTACTTCAGAAGCGATCAGCAGCACCGGCGACCCGTTGCTCTGTTTAACGTGGTCAGATAGCTTTCCCAAACGTCAGGCTCACCCGCCGCCTATTGCTGTAATTAAATATGACAATGTTCTGAGTGTGCTTTAGCCTATCTAATCAAAGGGAATCTTTTGATGTCCTACTTCATTTATATTGAAAAAAAAGTTAAGTAAACAAACTCTTTCATAGCGATAGCTTCCATGGCATTAGTTATGATTATAATTAATAATCAATAATAATTATGTATGACTAAACTGACTGACTAAAATAAATGTGAACCATGCCTGGGTGTAGAAAGAGAATAGCCTACACTAGTGCATGATGATAAGTGTTTTTTTTTTCTTTTCTTTATTGTGCTTGATAATAAGTTAGCACGCTACTTTTATTTTGACAGGACTTTTATTTTCCCGTCTGTCCGCCGTCATATTAATGAGTGAGGAACTAATTAAAAAGATTAAAAAGGGAGCGAACTTCTTCGTCAGGAGAACTGTATTGGGCACGGGTACTATCGGGAGGATTGTGGCCCATACAAGCACTTGACAATAAGTTGATAATGTCCTCATTGGTCAGTGTTGCTGCCACAAGGTTCCCAGACTGACTCATGCTCACTTATTTCATTTTATTTCATTCCATATATTTAAGGTTCATTCAATATATTCAAAGTTTCATTCCATATATTCAAGGTTCATTCCATATATTCAAGAATTCATTATATATATTCAAGGTTCATTCCATATATTCAAGAATTCATTCAATATATTCAAAGTTTCATTCCATATATTCAAGAATTCATTCAATATATTCAAAGATTAATTTCCTGAACGGCATGCCATAATATATATATATATATATATATATATATATATATATATATATACTCCAACTCCAGTCCACAGGGTGGTTATAATGCAACAAAAGCTGTTTAGTAATTTTCAAAAAGTGCCAGAGGAAGATGGCGGTTTAACTGCAAAACTTTACTGGCCATCATATTGTAGGCACTTACAGTACTTCACAGGGATCAGATAGATAGATGAGTAGCATTCCTAGGCAGCTTATAGAGCATTGCCTAGAGTGAGTCAGCATCTGCTTTTGTTCGTTACAATCCTTCCATTGACTCTGTATGCAACATCTTACTGAATTTGTTCTTCTTAATTTCAGTATGATTGTTTTATTAGATAGCCTTTTATTGTAAAGTTCTTCTTTCTTCTTGTTTATATGTAAAGCTTTGTTTAGCATACTATCCTTTTTCTAATAGAAGAGAAAAGAGTAGAAAACATGCAGTGTCTAGTACAAACCCAACGTGGCTGAAACATATGAATTCATTGGAAAATTCTGAGTAATGCACACAAACAATAATGACAATTTCACACTGATGAATTATTCAATTGTAATAAATTCAACTTAAACGGTTCTCAATACGTGCTATGCATAATGCTCTTGAATAATGATACACATTGAGTGATTTGATACCGTTGGAGCTTATTGCCAATGCAAGACTAAGGTGGAATACTAGCAAAGAGATTGTGTTGATTTTATGGCCCATGATGATGACTGGCAAATGAGATGCTTGGAATTTACAAGAGTCATTGTCCTGGATCTCTGTGAATTGACTCCAGTGATGAAATATCAGGTGCAAAGGAATGACACGCTCGCTCTCATTTGAAGAGTCTTACAAATGTGTTTTTTTTTTGGCAGCTGGGACAGTCAAAAAAAAGTGGATGACCCATATTACACTACCTTATATCATGCCATGCCCTAATCTTAAATGTATATCTCTCCTGGCATGGTGCCTTTATTTGATAGCTGAGTGAGAGGCTATGTAAGGGAATGACAGAAAGAGGCCAAAGAAGGTGTTTCAATTAAACACATGGGGGTTCCAGGGCAACCCGATAGCCTAAAGGTGAGGGCAGATACCACATGGGCGCAAATGCCCTGAGCAGAAAGTCCATGGATCGATTCCCGGCTGGCAGGACCGTTTACAGCTTGACATTACCCACCCACTTTTCCTGTCTTTCTCCACTATCACTTTCAATGAACGCAAAAAGCTCCCAGAAAATAATCTTTAAAAACACACTGCTGTACACCTGGTCAACATCAAACTGCAGTGCTTATTTAACTGCAATCAACTTCATTCTGGGCCACTGGAGCAGATGTAATGTTAGCAGTGGCCTGCAAAACAATGGCTGAGTTAGTGTCTCAAAACACTGTGGGGAACAGACTATTTGAAGATTTTGAACAGTGAAATATTTTCAGCTTTTAAATGGATGTGACCAACATATTAGCAAGACATTTCCTACATCAACAGGGTATAATAAAGTATTTTTAGGCATTTTAAAGTTTTACCATTTTTGACAAAAATCTACATACTTTTTCTCAAACTTTTTTTTTCGCCAGAAATTTTTGGACATCCCATAATATGTATTTTTCTGTAATTTATGGATGAACTATATGCTCTAATATGTATCAACAGAATATGATAAAGTCATTTTAAGCATTCATTAGGCATTTTACAATTTGACCATTTTTGAATGTAAAATGTAAAAAATTTTGACAAAAACCAACATACTGTAGTATGACTTTTTTCCCCACATTTTTTTGAACATCCCATAATTTGGTGTTTTTCTGTTATTTATGGACAAACTATGATCTAATATGTGTACATCCAGGAGATAAATAACTTTTGCAATCATTTGGAGGCATGTTTCTGATCACCTATTGGATTAATTTCCTTTCAGCTCTGACAAAATGATCCTTCCTTAGCTGATAAATGCTCCACTGTATTCAGCAGCTATCTACTAACTTTATCTGTCTGCAGTTTGGCACAGGGCACATTGTGTACAGTGGGATTTAAAAGCTGTTTCAATGGAAACAGATCCCTGCTGTGGCTGGAAACTAAACCTTATGACAACAGTCATAGAGTGAACCAAAACAGTAAAGCTGTGGAGCAAAAAAGCAATCACCTTAAAGACCCCAAAGTACTGTTTGTAGACTATTTAAAATGAATGAGAATTAACACTATGGCTTTGTTGGAAATCACA
The DNA here is from genome assembly GCF_030273125.1 of Centropristis striata. Lineage (NCBI taxonomy): Eukaryota > Metazoa > Chordata > Actinopteri > Perciformes > Serranidae > Centropristis > Centropristis striata. Next base: position 17,846,151 of record NC_081522.1, on the reverse strand, counting down.
TACTAACATGCCACATATACTCAGTCAGTAACTGCTACATACCGCCTACTAAATTAACAATAATTAACCAATAAATTACCAGCAGACTGTTCACACTGAAGTTCATTTCAGCAACACATCATGTCATAATCGTCATGTTAATCTATGCATCAGCTGAATATATACAGGAATTGCGCAAACATGGGGCAGAGGTGTTGACCACAACACTGCCCTTCTCTCCAGTATGACTTACTATAAATCTAAGATATATCATGGCAGCAATAAGGAGCAATGATGGCTATTGCACTATTTTTTTTCACTTGGTAATTTTAAGGAAACAAACGGATTGCCTCACAAAAAAAGAAACATTGCCAGTAAACTTTATCCAGGCAGCATTACATTTCCTCCAAAACACATTTGGTAAACCAGATTACTAGTATATAAACATATTTTGTCAAAGAAGGGTTGCCTATCCATGGCCTACTGGCTCCTACTTGCTGCTTGCATCCAAGTTAAATCATTGGTGTCAGCTAAATGAGCAAGCAACAGTACAGCACCCCTACATCTCCAGACCATAATTCAACCCCCCTCATCTCTGCTGATCATCCTTTTCTCCTCAACCCATATGAAAAAGACCATTCTCCTTCCTGATATACGTCTGCACTATCTTCGTCTCCATAATTACCATACGTTTTGCAGTGATTTGGATTTTACTACATTTCAATATTGCATTACATTTAATTATGTTACACTTATTGATTAAGAACAGTAATCTTATCACCATGAGTATCTAAATCTGTCTTGCAGGGGGAAAAGGAAGAGTGCACTCTGCAGATCTTACATTAAAACTCTATCACTAGATAAACTTCATCAGGTCTACTTATGAACATACAAATTACATTTGTTTAGCTCTAGAACAAACCTCTTTATCTCACATTGTTGAATAACCGTGAGCCTGCTGCAACTGGCAAGCACACATTTGAAGGTCAAGTCTTAAGAGGCAGAATCCTCCTAACAGTGCCAATTCATTATTCTAAGGCTCAATGCAGGACCAAAATGTATTTGGATGATGAATGTCCAGATCAAAGGCTTTAGCAGCCCTAAAGGCATGGAATTAAACTGAGGTAAACATCTAACTCTTCTTATGAATGCAATGCGTGCTATTGGAAAAGGTGCTTTTATTTCACACAAATACATATCAACATCATTAAAAAATAATTTTGTTTATATTTTTTAGAGGACACTAACGCAAATGACTACTGAAATGATTCGTGAGAGAATAGAGCAACATTAGAGTAAATGGGCCAAATGCAGAACATAACACATAATAGAGGGGTTAATAAAAAATACAAAGGCAAAAAAACAGAGAATCAAATATGTCCCTTTACAATAAAATGGCATTCTTAAACGTGTTCTGAAGGAATATGTTTTCTCCCAGATTTGTGTTGCACTTTTAAAAATGTGGTAAGAGTTGTGAATTGAAAACTACATGGTTAGGTTTAAGTTGGAAAAGATCATGGTTTCCGTTAAAATTATGTTTGTTACCTAGATTTATACTAGCAAAATAAGTCAGCATTAGTTTCACACAGGACACAAACAGTTGTCTACTGGCCGAAAGTCTTATGTTTGATCCATCCAAATCTGAGTTTGCACATTAGTAATTTGCAATGCAATGCATCCAATGACCACACTGTTTTCTATCCAAACAGTGCCATCTTGTTCATTTTCCCTTGTTTGTTCAGGTGGCTTCAGTCCTGATTCTATGGAGTGTCTCAGAAAGAATGATGTAAAAAGTAAGCCTAACACTAGCAAAAAAATAAAACATAAGCAAGAGATGTCACAAACTGAATTCACACAGAACTCATATGCACCAGCTGGATAGGTAGCCCCAGCAACTGTCTCCAACTCTTCAGCCAGAAGTGCTTCCAAAACTTGTCAATGTCTACAGATGATAGTTTCACTCTGGGCTACACCCACAGATGGGTCACAAATTAAAGGAAAACCTGAATAAATGAGTGGAGAAACAAATATAGATGCCTCCAAAACAGGACTGTGGCTTCCCTGCATTGTTTGATTAAGGATAAAAATGATGAAAATCATATGAGTTGAATATTAAAGTCAGATCACAACCAAATTGAATACTTTCCACCACCACCATCATCATCAAAACACACAAAGGCATTCATACAGTAGAGTTCCAGAGACTATCAGAATTTATTCCAAGGAGCACTTAAGCTGTTCTGGCCAACACCTTATGAAGTCACTTTATTTCATTTATTCATTTGTTTCTGATCTTATCATCTGTAAATAGGATATATGCTATTTTTTTTCACCAGCCCAGTTACTTTTCAGGCTATTGCTGCTCCTATTCATTATGTCGGAAAACATAAAAATCTGGGAAGGTACTGAGGCTTTCTCCATTGGAGTTCATGTCTTACAGTAACTTATATAAAGGACCCTGGTTTTCTCAGGCAAAGCAGTGTGATTATACAGAAGTTGGACTACAGTTTGGGCTATATTTTTAGAGATTTGAATAACTGATCTTTTTGTCAGTTTAAGGACTCTGTTTATGACATGAAAAATCACTAAATTGATATGTCAACCATGACCCCCAACAATATCCAAAGCCCTCAGCACTTCAGCATGAATCAAACCAAGCTTGCCTCCTTTGCCACTGAGGAGCTTTCTGACTGCCCAGTGACCTCAGCCATGGAAAGAAACTGCAGAATCTCGAGGCACAATATTTCTTCAAAAGGCATTTCACTGCGATTCAGAAATGCTCTCCAGCCAAGCAACACCATCTCTGTGTAGTTTTTATTTTCATTTTTGTAAAGTTAAAACTCTATGTTTTACAACCCATGAATTTCTGGACAAGTTGCAAAGTACTTACTTGCAGATCGAGATGCTGAGTTTCATACCACTGTAACAATTCAATTACAGACTTCGACTCTGAGACAGCAACGACCTTTGTTCATGTGGGAAATTTTAATCACATTAGAATGTCAGCAAATGTATTCGTTAGCAATGTACATTTCAGGTTATAAACCAATATCAACCTTATTAATCTAAATGCAAACCTTAATTAGGCAAATGCGATCTACATTAGCATTGCCCTTTTTGCCTGAACACAAATCATTACATATTATTACATAAAATTGTGCTTTGCTGGCTCTCATCATCCACTGCTACTTCCAACACAGAAAATTGGCCTAATTCTGATCTGCAATATAGATAAAGTTGTCTAATAATGTAATGTCGTTGTAAAATGTATTTTTCTTTCCACAGTGAAAAGTGCATGAATCAGTAATGAAGCACAACACCATTTGTGTGCCAAAACCCATTAACACAATGTCTGCCTCCCACATAAACTGGAAGTAATAATACATTATTTTAATGTATTTCCTAGTTCAATTAATATTCAACTTGAGAAGATTTAAGAAGGTTCTGCTTATCCGTATCTGCTTTTACAATATATTTAATAGTATGAAATGAATCACACTACTGATTATAAAAGGAAAGGAAAGTCTTTTATAAGCGATAAACTTCTCTTTAAACAGAGTCCTGTACGATTTTGACCTCAGTATTCCATTTAAGTATTCTGATTTTGATTGGTGATGAAACTGTTAGGTAATGCTTGATTTAAAAGCTTGTTTTGGGTCTTCAGCCTGGAGAGGATAGTTATTGCAATACAATATAAGTAATTATACATTCCACAGCAGTGATTTGAATGAAATGTATCTTATTCCAGTAGTACACATACTTGTTCATAAAACATTGCACTGTTCCCACGCACTTCATACTGCTTAGCAGTTGCAAACTGTGGACATGGACACTACAGTATGTGGCGTGTATAGATGAATATTTTCCCAGTGTTAAAAATAAGTATTTATCCCTTATAATACAGTTAATTGCTGGTTTCTTGTAAAACTATGATAACTGTAGTTTGCAGCATTTCTCAGGAACACAGAAGTGAGTGTGGTAAGAAATCCTTGTTAGCTGCAGAAGATGTTGTTTTTTTTTCAACATAAGCAGCATTACATTTTTATAATGCAACCCACAGACACAAACTGTGCAGCAACTGTAATAACACATTGTGTCATACAGCTAACTCTACGCAAAGTCAAACATATACAGAGAGAAGAGGCTCCGAATAAGTCAATACACTTCCTATTGACTACTCACACAATACCTTTTCTCTGCACTTCCTTGATAAATAAAGTACAACTTTAAAACTCAGGAAGGAAAAGAAAATACTTCCAAAATTCAGAACTCATGAAGAGGTTGCACTACTGGTAAGTACAGTCAAACTGTACGTGGATAATATTTACTGTACAGGTTTGTGTAGAAAATCATATGCTGTTCATCTAAACAGAAATGACCTGGGATTCTGCCAGCAACACTGACTTGGCAGATATGACTCAGACCAGATGTCCAGGTGCTGGCTGCATGAGTACTAACACAAAACAACACTGTATGTATACGTTAGTGATTTGTAGTAATTGCTTTTAATAATGCATTCATACTACACAGTGAATACAGGTGTTGTGGATGCTCACTATGGAGTGTTGTACTGATAGCTTACGGTAGAGTCCATGGCATTGTCCGAGGAAAACTAATTAACTGATGCATTCCATTTCATCAGGGTCTGGGGATCCATCCATCACATTCAAGGGGACAAACAAAATACTGTACTCATGTAAATTAAAGTCCCGGAGAGCCTCTGGCTCAGGATAGATCATTTTCATTCACTTATTAATTTATTTTTTTAAAGTCTTTATGGTGCGCCAACAGCTCGACCACAATGAGGGCAAAGGGAAATGTTGGGACTATGAGTGAAGAAGAAGAGAGAGGAAACCAAGGAAGAGCATCACACATGGCATAATGTTTGAGTCAGTGGAGACAGTTGCATAAGGATGATCATTATCATCAATTACCTTTATGAAGCCAATTGCTGAAATGGCAGCACAGAAAAGTATATTCTCTGCTGTAAATAGCAGCAAGTGGTAGCCACTTTATCCGATACCTTCAGAAATGAAAAATGTATTTCATGTTAACAAGATCCTCACTTCACCCTGGTTGTTTCTTCAGTCAAAAACAGGATTTGCATGTTTAAGGAAGCAGAGATGAAAAATCTGGATTATACTGAGTTAAGCCTATTAATGTTGAAAGCTATAGATTTGTAATAAGATGGATGGGCTAAGCTTTACCTTCAGCCTGTTTCTGTGAGATTGTAATGGTAATCTAAACAAGACACTTCAGGTGATTAGGAGCATAAACTAAGCATCTATTCATATAAAACACCTTGCAACCATAGCAAATCTCCCAGTATACCTCCAGCTTGTAAACATGTAAATATGTAAACATGTGTATGAGTGGATCTCACTGGGTGGTTAAATTTACTAGTCATATCAGTTTATAGTTTTAAATATTTTATTTCTTCATCTGAACTATGCTGGGTGGTTAAGAAACTTGCTCTCCATCAAAAGTGTCTTAAGTTTGAATCCTGGTCCTGATTTTCTCTATGAATATTCTCCTCATAGTCAGGAGGGTTTGCTGTCTGTGCTGTGATTATCTCCCATGTTTTTAAATCCTGCTTGTCAGGTGAATTATAGTACCTTAAAAAATATTAGCCCTGCAGAAGACTGAGTGTCTGTTCAAGGTGTTTACATGTATTTATGCAAGGATACATTGTAAAACAATTTACTTTTAGAATGTGTAGAGCACAAAATTTAAGTACTGTGCTGTGTAGCTAGCAAATATGATTAGCTAGTTGACAGTTGCAAAAGTGAGCTCCTAATGTGTTATGCTCAGTTTTATTGACTCATTATCGCCATTATAGTTAGTTACTGCTCACACTGTGAAATGTGTTAAACATTGGGTGAGAAGAACACCTATGGAAACCCAGTATCCATGTTAAGTAATGTTTTGACCTGTCATGACGCCCCAACTGTGAGGTTGCCCCCACTGCAGCTACATCTAAATGCCATGGATCCCTCAGTTACCTTAACAAACCACCATTGTTTATCTAGCTCTTCTAGTCTTACCAAAAGCCTCCCCTTCTGATATGAAAAACATCATGATTCATGTCCCTTCACCTGACCTACCATAGAAAAGAACATGATTTCAATATGAAGTTCTGTGCAGGCACAGGCAAGTCTATAGTCATCAGGTGGCCACTCTCTATATAACAGGTATTTCATTGAGTTGTGCCCACAACACAGAGAAAGTTCAATCATGTGTTCCAGAGTCCCAGAACACTCTCAAGCAAGCTATAGTCACTCCTGTCTGTAATCAGCTAACAGCATCAGCCTCAACCAACAAAGCAACAAGGGACAGAAAAAGTATTTGTGGAATTATAACTAAAAAATCAGAGTTTATTCGGATATGAATTATAGATATTTTATTCAAATAGAATTGGCAGTGAGGCAGCCACAACACATGGCAGCCAAGAAGAGGATGTAGAGTCTCCCACCTTTGCAACAGGAGGAGCAGTACACTGGCAGATTTAGAACAGAACGATAATACAGGGAGTGTCAGGAATCTTGCAACAGATGCCATCAAAGAAGTGAGACACTTGTTGGCAGAACCACTCTTCTCCAGACATGTGGACCTCTTGGTGAAAATCATGGCAGATGGTATATATGAGACACCAGATTGTGTCTTAAAGCTATGTCTGTAGCATCACAGTGTATATTCCTATAAAGAAGAGAGGAAATATATACAGATAATTTGCGAAAAGCTGGAACACAAAGCCAAAGCCATAGTTATGTTTGTATATACTGAAAAATGACAGCCTCGAGCTAGTTTGAGAATTGGGTCTCACTGGTCTGTGCTGTGATTGTATTCATAAACATATGTCTCACATTACAAACATACATATACAGTATATAGCCTACATTACTACACACAGACGACCCCTCACTTCTGCTTGCCTATAAATGAAGGCCTGAACTTTGAATCAGCTTGGTGCTGTTTGAATAAAAAATGAAACAGCCTGCATTTGTTCATAGTTCCAAGGTCACCAGCACAAATCTGTCATTGCTGAGCTGCTTCTTCATCACCAACGATGTGACACATACACAGTGATGGGACCAAATTGTATTTTGGTAAGCTGTGTTGTTTTCTTGCAGTTCTTATTTTGACTTAAATTGCATTTAAATGTGACTCGATACCAAACTTCATAAAGACAGGTGAAATTGTGCATTATGTCAAAAGAGAGAACACAACATATGAGGAACAGTAGATCTTTCAACAACTCAACTTTTTAAATATCAAAAACACAATGGAAAACATTTTAGAAAAAGGTGCACTATCCAAAACAACTATGATATTCACTGTGGTTCATTACATGTACTGTATTCTTTGTTAAAAAACAAAAAAATTAGTTGCCATGCTACCCCAGCAAATAAACAGCAGAACTGGCACTTACAGTGCTGCCTTGGGCAGAGAAATACATCCAAGTAGTGGTATTAACCTAGCAGAATGTTTCTTCAGCTGTCTGCCTGATATGACTAAATCCCTATATTTCTCCCTATGGAGGGAGAAGATGTGTGAAAGCATTAACACATGAACAGGGTACTGTAGGCTTGTAACTTGACACAGAGAGGCACACAAAATCAAAGATGAAACATTCACATAACATGCATACTTATACCTTGTCACACAATCATTGTGCAGAAGCCTTTCTGGGTCAACAGAATCATTTGAGTACAGATAAAGGAAGTCATTTATCTATATTACACTTTAAATCTTGGATTAAAGCCATATCTGCCAGGTAAATGCTTTCCATCCTTCTTTGTTTAAACACAATGCACTGAATAATGACGGTTAGAATATGTTTTAAAAGGAATGTTTAGTAATGTTTATGTCGTCTGGTTGCCCAAAGGTTTTGACTTGTTCCAGTTCTTCAGAGGGCACATTTATAGCACAAGTTTGTTCCCATTTATTATTTTTATGTGCAACCGCAAGATTTCAAATTAAATCCACAATGATGGGCTTGAACATAATATGTTATCATAGCGTTTGCAGGAATGCTGTAAGAGGGCTTTTCCAGGCATCATGCATGCAGGGTTGGACTGCACCAACACCACTTGCCTTTATCTCTACACTCTTCACAGATCTATGCATTTAAAAGGATTTTGTCTAGGGCAATTATTACTGGTAGAGGCACATGCTAGGAAGAGAGATGAAGTGGAACAGAAACTTGAGACAACATTGCCCAGAAGGAGTAAGCTGGAGGGGGAGATTTGACTGCAGAGAAAAGCGTAGAGAGGGAACGAAAGAGAGTTTTTAGCTGAGACCAGCAGCCAGTATAAGTCACTCTGTCATTTGGTCAGGGGGTCCTGATATTTTGAAGCACTTTATTGAACATGGCATTATGGGACACAGCTGCAAGACTCTATAAGCCTTGTGGTTGCCTCGTTTTATGTTTACTTCTGGAGCCTAAGCATCGCTCTCACTTTCCAGCGACCCAGGGTTTTCATCTCAATTCAGAGCAGGACTAAGCTAAGCAGACATAATGAACTAATTCATGATAAGTTGCAACCAGGCTATCACAAATGACATGCTTATTTTTAATTATTTTATGAGTAATGGAAAGGACACATTGCAATCACAAGCAGTACAAAGCTTAGCTGAGTCACAAAATGGGTTTTAATTAATTTAAAGGAGCAGAGTGGGTCCCGTTGCTACCCGAGTTGGTCCCGTTGCTACCCGATCTATACATCCTGCCTGATCGGTTCTGCACATGTGCAACTCTAAACAGAGATAGGAAGGAAACAAGATGGCTCACTTGTTAGCCTTCATCATCATTATAAAAAGACAGTTAAACTAAAAAAAAGGGCTAAAGGTGAAGAATTAGCTAGTTAGCAAACTAACTAACGGCATGGTATATAGTCATATCATATACCTCATCAGACTGCAGACTCCAGAATATCGTACAGCAGGGGTCAACAACCTAAGACCCACAAGCCAGCGTGGGCACACAGTCATTTTCAGTGGCATGCGAGAAAGCAAAATCTACTATACTACTATACTGTTATATTGAGTTATTACTTTTTTAAATACTGTATTAGTGTGGTCCCATAATTACAAGTTGCTACATTTTATTTGTGATAAAACAGATTCAATTAGAATAATGAATTAATGTTCAAATCATATTTATAAAAGCAGTGCACAATTCATACTAAGTGGTCCTTGAGCTGCAGCAGAGTTTTTGTAACCAGAGTAACCACCTGACCAAGACAGGACCCATCATACATTTGTCAAACAAAGTGTAAGGTATCATTATGAAACTAAGCACTAGAAAAACTTCAAAGTTGACACGTTTGAATCATCAAAAGGGCAATATCATAATAGGCTCAGTAGAGTAGCCTGCTTAAAACACTGTGCACCTTGAAAAATCAGACTTAGAGGAGCAGCTACAGTACTAAAATTTGTAGAGCATAGCTCAAGATGACAAACCATTTACAGACAGAAAATACATAAAGAAAGCTTTCCTCAACACTGCAGAAGGTTTGTTTGCGGGACTACTGAATAAAGACACCATCATAGCCTGGATTAAAGACAATTAAAGATGTGTCTTTCTGAAAGATTTGTAAAGAGATGCAATCCTGAAATAGGATTCAAGATTCACACATCCAGCAAATTGTTGGACTGAAAGATAAGGATCAAAGTGTTTGTGGACATCAGTGACATCCCACATCTCGCAGTTGTCCGACCATTTGGAGGCATGTGTGCAGCTGAAAGTATTAACATACAGACCAGACATAGAGGATAAACAGCAAAAGGCAGGGACGGGGGTCGCCCTAATTGGTACACCTAGTTTATATTTTACCTATTAGTAGCCAACATCACAACATGATTTAGCATGTGTGGATGAGTAATTGACAGTAGATCCTGTGCAAATAATACGCCTACAACTCTAGTGTTCTAATAAACAAGGTCAACATACTAATGATGGCTATAGGTTCATAAATTTATATTATATCCTGACACTAACCACCCTCAGTGTCAGAGGAGCCTTAGAGTCAATACAAAAAGCCATTATAATCCTGCAGAACAACGGTATATGTTTTACTGATTGGATACACCAGTTTATTTGTTTAACCATATTACAAGAGGATATATGAACCTACATATATAATTTTAATTTATCTTCCTGACATCCCAAACTATTTTCAAAAGAGATACAAAATATGACAGAGTAGAGCTTGAGATTTAATGAAACAGTAAAGGCGCTAATAAAAACCCTTTCCCATTTCAAGTATTCACTTTATTAAAAACCACTCTAAGTCTACATGACAATTAAGGACCATTACTCCATGTTGGGAATCCAGGTGCACTTCACAGCTAACAATTCTGTCCAAATGTCTTGGAATATGATAATAATATTTTGCTTTTATACTGAAATTAAGATGTATTGTAGGTTTTACAGCCAGTGGGCTGACTCCATTATGCCTCCTCGAAGGTGCAATCTATACATTCAAATCAGCACGAAGATCATATAATAAAAACAATGCAACAATTTCATCAGCAGGAGACCTCCACAGTTTTTATTCTCTTTCAGATGAAAACTTTATCTGGTCTGCTCTCACCTGCTGCTACCCAGAACCTTTGCTGTTTTATCATCTGAAAACATTCTCCAACTTTGTGCTGCGCTGACTCCTGTAAACGCCAAGCCAGCAATCTTAGACCTGGTCAACACAGATACTAACACTCTTTAACAGGATATCTGCTTGAAAGAAGTAAAGCACTTCACTTCTGTCCCTCCTGTTAGAGGAAAATGCTTTGTGACTGCAGTTAACTTGCCCTTCTTCTATTGCCTAGTAACCCAAAGAGCCTCAGCCGTATGGTCAGAGATGCATGTGTGGGGATATCCAAAGCATCAAACTGCAATGTGACTCGTAATGGATCATGTTTTAACCAAAAATTACCTTCCTATACACACTTCCTCCTACACACTCGAGTGAGTGATCTGTAGGACTGCTTCCGCCTGACTGCAGCTGTCAAAATCGCAGCAATACCATCAGCCAAACAGGTGGACCCCAGATGGACGCATGAAGGCTTCAGGAGACTCCAGACAGACCACAGATTTTGCCCTGCTGCCCTATTTTCTCAAGTGCTAATAAAGCATTGAAAGAGGTCCTTATACCTTTAGCTATTCTTATTATTTCCATCACTGTCATGTATTAAATCACTTCCTTTTTATCTCTTTCTCTGATTCCCTTTCTGTTTCATCGAAGTTGGTTCAGTTCCTGGTGCCGTAATTGGTCAGATATTAATCTTCAATTGAGGCTTAAAATCTCCATGACAATTAAGGCTTCTTTAATAACAGTGTCAATTATCCGGATTATTGTTTTTGTTGAGTTTATTTAGCAATTAAAGATGCCACTGACACTTGAAAAACAGTTTCTCGTGAAATAAAATGCAAATAAAACAAAGCAAATAAATCAGACGATAGTAAAAGGCACCATGTCGTCTACCTCTAAATTAAAAATGCTGAATTGGCTGATAAGTCCTGCTAATACCTGCAGTTTCAACAAGTACTGTATCTCTCGTGCAACAAAACTGTATTCTCAATTATGTTTAGAGGGAAACATATAACAGTTGCAGTTGTAAACATTTGTTGATTTGAAACAAAACTACAGTTTAAACATGTGGTTATATTGTTGATAAATGGTTGCACTTGGTTAGGTTTGGTAAAAGATTGTTATTTGGTTTAAAACTAGTACATTTGTGACGTAAATATGTCAATTTTGACTTTGGTTTCACACGGGACACAAACACTGGTCTCCTGTGTGATAGATCTGCGGTTGTTTGACTCATCCATCCACCCAAACCTCCTCCAAACACAGACATCCTGCCCTGGACTAGAAATGTTTGTCTGATACGTCAATAACAAAAATAATCTTAGAGAAAATACATTTCCCTTGAAACACAATTGACAATGCAGTTTTGTTTCATGGGAACATATTTTATTTGGAGACCAGGCTGGTGATTTACCCCACTGATGTATTTGTGCATTGTTGCTTGCAGCTATATATTTCATACAATTAATACATATTCATGACCCATAATGGATCAAATATTATCTCAAGTTTCTAAAGTATGCATGTATTGATCTTTTTATATTGCTGGGCATTAAATAGGGAAAGTATTGACTGTATGCATAATGTCAGTTCTATAGAAAACATATTATGACTAATTACTTGAAGTGTTTGGACATCCATCGACTTTTGCGTCAGCCTCATGAATTGTAATTCTTTGTCATGCAGAGAATTATAGGTATATATTATATTATTGCCTCTGCAAACCTCAGCTGCCTAAAAGTTACAGCCTTACACATTTATACTGGATCAAATTGCCGTGTCAGTTTTGCTAAAGCGTTAACCCTATCCATAATAGTAAATGTTTGTTAAAATTCATTAATTTCTATATTACCAGTGTCTTTGTGAATATGTCTGTTTATCTATGTTGAAGTGATGTTTTGTGTGGCCAAAACAAGAGACAATTAAGTCATCAAGAGCTTCCTCCTACGATGTCAGTCTTAGATGTGTTAGAATTGGATGTGTGGCGTTTAGGGGGAGTCTTAAATCTTTCATGCTAACATTTTGGAAGGCAGGATTACTTGAGCATCTTTCAAGTGTGTGGGCCCTGCTTGTTAATCATTTGTCTCCATTTTTTTCTCCTTGGCTTTCTTTATGTCAGTCCTTTCTACCAGTAATGTGAGGTTGAGGAGCCATTTAATCACTACTTTGCCATCCTCTTATTTTTTGGTGAATACCCTCCATTTTCATTACTGTCATCCCCGAGTCTCATTTCTCACCGAGGACAAAAATGTGGTGGACAACAAGTGACAACAACTGCTAATTGACAAGTTGATGTGACACATCAGTTTCATTTTCCATTTGGAAAATTTGAAATTGATTTCATTTTTTAAAATCAAATGTAACACAAAACAACCAGGTCAGATAAACCTTAATTTGAGATGGATAGAAAAGATGGCAGGGTAGGAGATTTTTTTAATTTTTTGTACAATCCATCTGATTGTTGTCACTTGTCATTGTTGATATTTACACGGGACCACAAAAGTCAACCTGTAGGTACTAAAGAGAAGTCATGTATTCACCCAAGGCATTAGGATTCTACGGAAGAGGATTAGGGCCAGGTAGGAGAAAAAAAATCATATTAAATTCAAGAAAAAAAGTCAAAATGACGAGAATAAAGTTGAAATACAATGTTGAGAAAATATGTACAGTACAGGCCAAAAGTTTGGACACGCCTTCTCATTCAATGTGTTTCCTTTATTTTCATGACTATTGACATTGTGATTCATCAAAACTATTAATGAACACATGTGGAATTATGTACTTAACAAAAAAGTGTGAAATCACTGAAAACATGTCTTATATTCTAGTAAGCAAAGGGTGGCTACTTTGAGGAATCTAAAATACAAGACATGTTTTCAGTTATTTCACACTTTTTTTGTTAAGTACATAATTCCATATGTGTTCATTCATAGTTTTGATGCATTCAGTGAGAATCTACAATGTAAATAGTCATGAAAATAAAGAAAAACGCATTGAATGAGTAGGTGTGTGTCCAAAATTTTGGCCTGTACTGTATATTACATATAATATAATACAATATATGTCTAAAAAAATTACATAAGATACATAAAAGCAGATTTCCACCAAAACAATAGTTATGGTGGACCTTTATGAAAATCAGGTCGTTACTCTGATGACTTATTGACACGAATCTGGGAATATCTTTCCAACTTTACCGAAAACAAAAGTTTACTTTATTCTCATCATTTTGACTTTTCTCGAAATTGTATTTTAACTTTTTTTTGACATCTCAACTTTTTTCTTGTCATTTCGACTTTTTTTGTTATTTTGTTACTTTTTTCTCAAACTGCATAATGAAAAAATTATTTATTTCTCCTATCTAGTCCAAATCCTCTTCAGTAGGATTCATCACCTGGAGACCATGAATGTATGTATTTATGCGGAAAAGCAGAAAAAAAGCAGAAAAAGTGTATAGCATAAATAGAAGAAGCATCAATTAAAGAACAACAGCCATCGCCATATTGTTTTTTAGTAACTAGCAAATGCACACAACAAATTGTGAGCCAGTAATCAGCTAACACTAGTGCTAGCCAGCTAGCTTGTTAAACAAGGGGCAAAAACTGTTGCCATGATTCCTTAGAGTATCTTTAGTCAAATTGGACACTGAAGAAGACATTTTTTTTTTTTTAAAGATTTTTTTTTTGGCATTTTACTGCTTTATTAGATAGAGACAGATAGAAAGGGGGAGACAGAGGGGAAGACATGCAGCAAAGGGACCTCAGGCCGGATTCGAACCTGGGTCTGCTGCACACAGCCTTCATGGTAAGCGCTCTACCAGTGTGAGCCACCGGGACGCCCCTGAAGAAGACATTTTTAAGTGATCAAAATATCACAAAGAACTCTCATGCACTGTGATAAAGACCTGTCAGTCGCAACATTACCACGCCCTAAAGCAAACCTTGGTTTATTGCCTATTTTACTTTAAATAAGACCATCATTTACTAAATTAACATTATGCAGTATTGAAGAAGACTTGAAACTCGAGATTAGGGCCATAAACTCAAAGCAGGTTTAAAGCACCTTTGCAATAGCCCCACTTTCAGGCTGGAGATTGTTGCTTGTAACAGACATATTCAGAGTCCCGCTAAGATCGATCAGCAGAAAATATCTTAAAAAGACAACTAAGTCCTGTTCATGACAAAAGTAATGAATACAAAACAAACATTTCCAGTTATTTTCTTAGGATTTAAGACAGATTATTGGCTTGGAAATGGATTTCAGACAAGATGAACTGGCATTGCTGGTTGGCAGACAGAGTCAGTGTGCTGTCACTACACTCTGTCCTGTTCCATTATAAGAGTCAGATGGTGATCTGTTTGCTGTTTCTTTCTACAGGTTGAAAAACCTGAGGGGGCTCGTTTGGTACCACTTCCGCAGATTCAAGCATTCTTTTTCAATGTCTGAGGCAGCAGCAAAGATAGCTATTGATCTCAGCTTATTCAAGTTAAGGGGGATCAGATACAGCTGGAGAGATGCTGCTACGCCTGGGGAGAGAAATCAGTCCAGTGATTTCTCAGCATGGTGGATTTTGGGTTTGTGGCTCCATATCAGTGTTAGTAGTATATTCCACTCACCTTCAGTGGATAATTTGTGACATTTTTTTTATAACTTAAAACTATATTCTAGACCTGTTGAATCAAACAGACACTTTCCTGAAGTCTACACTGGAAGTGCAATGGCCAAAGCAAATTGTGTGTTGTCTTCATCATCATTTAAAGCAACATATTTCCATTGTTATTAATAAAGTTGCCATGGATTGGCAGGAAAATACCAGTTATTACCAGTTTAAAAACAGAATGAAAAGATTTTGATGTTTGGACGACTGGCAGACTACATTTATCCTTCTGGAGATTTGCAGCATATCCAGGCTGCTAAAAAACAAATATTAAAGGATGCTGGGCTTTCATTGTTTACATCCTGGTTTTGAAGTAATTTATACAATATATTTACTGATGGCAGATCACCATCTGAGTGCAAACACTTGGCAAATACAACATGCTTGTGTGGTATTTCCCAACTTTGTTTGATAGTGAAAGGATTCAGTCAGTGACAATAGATTGCTGAATACTGAAGGCTGCAAAGGATAAAGTGACTGTGGCCTCCAAATTCTGGCAAAAGAAGGCTATATTTCTCAGCTGCACTTGGATTTGCCTTTGAAATGGGACAGACCTTGTCAGCCCCTTGTGACATATTCAGTCTAGAAATGTGGACTTCACAGGATCCAGGCCCACAGCTATCGATACTGTCCTCCCCAGAGAGCAAATCAGTGAATTCCCGCAGTGGTGGATGATGGTGCAGAGGTGGTCCTTTGCTCACATGCTCCGGGACCTGTTCTGCCATGCTGGCACTTACTCTAGTTTTCTCATCTACAGAGGCGGTCTGAACTGAGTAGAATGGATCTGCTGATCCATGACTCAACCGTTTCTGGTCTTGATTCCACTCTTGTTAGGCACACGGCTATGAGTGTGTGCTCTGGGCTGAGCACTTTGTAAGAGGAAAAAGTACAGAAAAAGGAAGACAAATAACTTGAAAGATAAGAAGTGTGAATGCCTTTCAGTCTTCCATTTATTGTTCCCCATTTTTGTAAAATGAACTGGCAAAAATCATTGCAGAATGTAATTAATGGTTTTCTTATGGGACATGAGAATAAGCATTAGTCTGATTAAACACAACTACAACATTTGTCTGAAATACATGTTACATCATTTGTCGCCTTAGAATGCCTTGCAAAAAATTTGCTTAACGTACAAAACAGAGCAAAGAGCCTCAGCAGGCAAATGTCTTACACAGCTCAGAATGTCAGAATCAATGCAAAAGCTGCCCTTTCTCAATCCCCTGCAGGTGTCCCATGATTCAATGCCCCCCTCTGAAACCTGTGCAGCATATTGGCAGACCTGATACACATAGTGTCCTCACAGTCACAGTGCACCACTACAGTAGCAATGACCTTAATCTGTATGCACAGGAGCATTTGACTGTAGCTGTTTGCAGATTAATAGCACTTGTTGAAAGAAGTTGCTTCATGGCATCTGATGGAACTGGTTTGGTGGACTGGTTTAAGAAATGCTCCCATATCTGGATATCCTAGTCTGCTGGTCTAACAGGAACAAAAATGATTGATGACTGATTTTAAAGACAACACTGATGCCACTGATGGAACTGTTAGATTTAATTAAGTGCAGTTTGTTAATTAAAAGGCAGACAAAAGAAAATTGGGCCTTTCTTACTTTACCATCACTATACTGATCTGCGAAGCCATAAAATACAACCCTACAGACAGTCTGCCATGCCTTCATAAGAAGGCATGTAGCACCTGGAAGAGGGCTGGTGATCAGTTTTTCAGGCCTGTTTTTCCCCCCTAGTGACAGAAGAGCTGTCCTGAGGTGAGGAAAATGCTTTCCTAGGAAAAAGCATCACATTGAAAGGAATAATGCAGTTAATCCTCTGACATAACGATTAGGGGGTAACCCTGGACTCTTAAAGGTCAAACCTTGAACAATGTGTTTACTTAAGGCTTTGATTACCTGGCAGTTAGATTAATGACTTATTCGCTCATGTTTGAAACATACAACCTTGATCTAGTTTAATTACTATGCATATATAGTTCTATAGGTGTGTAATATATAAAAGGTAATTACTCATGTCATTAGTTTAACTTTGACTTGTTTTAAACCAACACTTAAACACTGCGATTCTTTTTATCCTCGGACAGTCCCCAGCGGACATAATGTTAATTATATGTATTTGTCTTTGAATCAGGCTAAAAATAAAGGTCAATGCTAGGTTAATAGCCGATATCTGAAATTATATTTGCCATAGCCAAATTTAATATCTCCGTAGGCCAAAAAACATGGCAACAACAAGCATGTCCCAGCTGTGTGCATCACTTTCAGCATCCCTTAGAAACCTTACCCACTGTCATGTGAGCTACTTGCAATGTATTTCTGCTCTCAGGGCCACTGTCCAACTCTCATGTTGAAGGCGGTCTGGGACCCACACCTGTAATGTACAGTGGCACTCATGGTCACATATTTCATATAATCTCACGCTCTCATGTGTCCCTTAACTATTATGAGCCTGTGGTCTGTTGCCACCCGCTCAATATGGCTGACCGTCTGAGTGATTGGCCCATTTATTCCCCTGATGTCCATCGATTCTGTCCTGACACAGCTGCAACCCCTCGTCTTGGAGCCCTACCTTGGACATATCCCTTTAATAGTGCTCTCCCATGTCACATTTGTAAATGGATGGGATCCATAATAGTAACATTTCTATGCTACTTTAACAGATGCCCCTCCTGATATGGATCCACCCAGCATATCAGAGGGGAATTGGTGTCTATGCAGTGAAAATGTATGTAGACACAATGTCAGTAAGGAGCACCAGTGAATCTCTGATCCATTTTGACCCTGTCTTGGAGTTTTACCTGCTCTTTTGCTCTCGTTCTCTCTCCACTGCTCCGATGTATGTCAGGTCATTTCGCCGGCTTGCTATTACAGACAGAGGAGCTAAACAGATAGGACGATATCTCGCTGCCATCTGTGTTACCGTGATGCTCTGTATGCTACACACATAACACACACTCCATAGCATTCTGTTCAGCTGTTGTCCTCTTTCACCCTTCTACCAACTCAATGTGTGCAAGTATGTTGTTGTAGTGCATCTTAATGTATTGCACATAAATCATGATATGGACAGCTGAACAGTGAGTTATACAAACAGTAGTTTGACATCAAGTGTGGACATCTGATGCATGGTTTGGTCTTATACTTTGTGTATTATTAAGACATCTATTGCAAAGGGTAAAGCCTATTATAAAGTAAGATCCAAATTTAATAGTGATTTCATGTTTGCAAATGACTCGTTTGAAAGAAGCGCTTAGGACAAATTAACCATTCTGAATCACTTCCTAAAAAGTTTTGTTCTGTTCTCAACTTCAGATGAACCATCTAGTCTAGCGTCTCTCTCTACACAGCAAGTGCGAAGTAGCGTGAGCGCAGCACTAATTCATAAAAATTAGGTCACAAAAGAATCACCTGTAAGATAACGCTCAATTGTAAAAATGACAGCTATTTACCAAAAATATATACAGAGAAAACTCAAAATGCATGCTGTATTCCGCTTCTGTAAGCTAAGAGGGGAAACATGGAAACATTTAGCTCTTCATTCATAATGAGCTCTGATATGTTTGGTTACATAAACATTATAGTTAATTAGGTTTACACCTGAGACTTTACACTCCTAGATCTCATTGTCAGTAGAGGATTTAAATTTCTGACAAAAACTTGATGTTTAAAACTTAATTTGCCTTGCAGTAAATGTGTGCTTCAAATGGTATGGACCAACATCCCTGTGGAATACTTATTGTTCGACCTTGTTATTTAAGAAGTACTAATCCCTAGGTCCATGCAAAGAAGCACTGTTTCAATTGTATTTTCCTTCCTTTGACTGAAAGAAAACAACAAGAACAACACACCGAGTGTGCTGAGTAAATTATATTTTACTGACAGTTCCTATTGATTTAGATTTGGAAAACTCAGTCTTAAACTTTTTTTAATACCAATAAACACAGTGCAAAATGTACATTCAGGCCAAACTCATATTATTCCAGTGGCCAAGGGACAGTTATAATCTTCAAAATGGGAAAAGTGAAAGTGGGTCTAGAAATGAATAGAAAAGAAAATGATACTGACTTTTATCACTGTCATCAGAGCCAAGTCTGGCCTCCCTGGGGCCCTAAACAAACTCCTGCAATCTGTCATGGTCCTGACAACATTTGAAATGGCACTTTGACATGGGTGTCCGGGGCCCGAGGGTAGTGTAGGAAACCTATGCAACCAGAATGGTATACACACACAAGGCATCAAAGAAATAAAATGAAGACATGGGTCAACTCTCAGGAGAGTCTCTTCCCATATGATGGTTATGTGCATTTGATGAGATGGGAAAGCAATGCATGGTCACAACATTTGATGCAAGGTGGGCTGCAGAGGAGACCCGACACACCAATTGGCTGGAAAATGGATAAAGATCCATGTCCTCCAGCTGTCCAGCTGCTTGACAACGCTGTGTTAGAGAAGATGAACAACCAGACAGGGACAGCATACACAAACAAATAAATCAGACTCATGTTAGGGTTTTAATGACCATTGACACAACATGTTTCAAGTCTATAGATCTCTATGTGGAAATGGGGCCACAAAGGTAGCTAGGGAAGGTCCAGAGTTCCCAGACCAGAGCCTCTTTATTGAGTGACTGTTGACATTTCTTGTTACAAAGTCAAACTATTAACATACAAATATGCAAACAACCACTTCAAGACACACAACCACTTCAAGACCACAAAATGACCACAACGAGATGAAAATGATTAGAAAGAGGTGTAAACGACCACAAGAAGACACAAAATGACCACAAAGTGATGCAAGCAACCAGGAAGAGACACAAAATGACCACAAAGCGGTGCATTCAACCATAAAGAGATGCAGAACAATCACAAAGAACCTTGCTGCATTATATTCCTTTATAATTTTAGATTTTGATATTGTCTCCTGGCGCCTCGACTTTGTGTTTTCATTTGATGCACTATTTTTAAAAATTATGTATTCTCACCAACCCCACCCCCACCATCCAAAAACCTCTTAGACATATTCTTTTTTTCCACCTGAGCCCTCATGCTCACACCACTTTTTAACACTTCTTTGGAGCACTTGAGTCTCAGGCTCCAAATAAGTGAGCAGGAAAGCTCACTAATTACCTTGGAGTGTGCTACTTCTCATAGAACAAGGGTTAACATGCAAAACCTTCACAATTTAACCTTATTAAACAGCATGGAGTGTGTTAGTAGAAGTTGGGGTCAGCAAATATGGGGGGGGGGGTTAGAAAATCCTCTCTCTAGCATGATGAATCAAAGTAATTAAAAACTGAGTGCATCTGGTTCACTCACATGTGAAACTGATTTACATTACAACAAAAAAGTATGTTAAATCCTTTCACTGGTTATACTGAACAGTGTGTGGCTGAATAGGAACTCACTGTGCATGAGAAAAGTATACAGTGTGTGGACAGAATAGCATAAACTCCTGTAAAATACTAACACAATGCAATCCAACTGAGCAGTTTACAAAATAATGGATGCTATTGTAAAACACCATGAACTCAAACCTTTAGAATTATAAATTTTTACATTACATGTACAAAGGTTACATTTATTTCAAGGCTATTGGATTGGGTGCCTGCTGTTCACCCTGTACTCACAATAGTATACACTAGCTTAAAGGTGAGCATTGCCTTTAAAGCTTTCTTAGGTAATGTACAGTAATGGCAAAAATACTCGTACTCAAAGCACATTTTTAATATGTCAGTACCAGAATAATATCTCCTCTGGATCTACTGGACTAAATGTATGTTGCTTTGTATCCTTAAAACAAAGCAACCTAATTATGAAATATTGCTGCATTAACAGTGTTGTTTCATAATTATTGTTTTCTTTTTTCTGCTTGACCACAGTGTCTGAGATGACAAGAGACAAAGCTGACGACCCACCGGTGTCAGGTCTATGACAGCTCTACTTTTCTATACTCAAACAAGGCGCTCTTTTTCAATTTAATTTAAGAGCACAAACTGAGCATGTGATCCATCATATGGGTTCATTCTCATTATCTTTTCTTCTATAGGAATCAGATTATTCAAACAGGAAAGCAACTTATTTGAGAGCAGCTGTCACACACTTGAATGCAGGCATGAGTATGAGCTCAGACATAGCATAGCTCCCTGAGTAAGTATGTGACAGATAACCAACTCAATCACTGAATGGATTGCAATGGACTGCAGGGCAATTTCAGTGACATGGGTTTAACTAATATTTTAGCAAAAAATATCAAAGTTCCAGTCTTGATTCTCTGCTCAAATTTAAGGTGTTAAGTTGTTTGAGATATCATAAAATGTTAAAAGAATCACATTTCTTAAAACATTCATGTTCACAACATGATAAGAGCTGCCAAATAATTATTCTGACACCCCCCTCTGGCAAATTATGAAATTTAAAAACTTGTTATTATTTGTCTCTGCATTCATTTGCTCTTTCGTATTATTTTGCCTTTGATCAAAATGTTTCTCATTCATGCACCTTGACTGGATAACTCTGATTTGTCAAGTGTTGTGTGAATTTATCAATCTTTATATCCTGCAAATTCTACACTATTTAAAAATGTGCCTTTATACTTCACTGTTCACATTCACCATGAAAGCTTTGACCTTTCTCTGATGCACATCCTTTGATGCAGGAATTTATACCGTTGATTATAAGGCTGTTTGATTGAAGAGTAAAAGCACCATCCTTAAAGTCTTAAATCATAAATGACCCCCTTTGGAGTCCCCTTACCCTAAATGCTAAGTGGTATATTGTAATGCATTGACAGCATAATCAATAAATGCAGTATGGATTTGGAACAGAACAACCTGTATTGAGTACTTAGAACCTTTTGCAAATGACAATGCATTATTAATATTTCATACTTTATTGGAAACTGATGAGGAAGTGACTGAATGCACAGAGGGTGGTTACAGTATCCTAGATATTCTCACTGGGGATCCATGTCTGCAGGATTAACATTAAACTGTGTCATTAGACTGCTGATCCAAGAAGTTACATTACATTACATGTCATTTAGCTGACGCTTTTGTCCAAAGCGACTTACAATAAGTGCATTCAACCTGAGGGTACTAGACGTAGACCACAGGAATCAAGTAAGTACACAACTTTACTTTTTTGTTTTAATTTTAATATATTAGGTGACCATGACTTAAACAAGGTATTGTTGTCTTAAACTCAAATTGCTCAGACAAATATGATGTAAATGCAATATAGGTCCTCCAGAAATCTTTTTAACTCTCTGAACCCAAGCCGTTTCAGCATTTTTACTGTGGCCTTGTATTTCACTGCAATAAATACATCCTGCAGCTACATGGAATCAGCACAATCATGGCTGAAAATAATGAGAATAACTCAAACTGACTGTTTTTTGTGCCGAATAACAGGTCTCTGATAAAAAAAATTTTTTTAAATAGAATAAAATAGAATGTATTCTCATGACACTTAAAATAGGATGTATTTTAAGTGTCATGAGAACTTGGGAAAAAAAATAGCTCCCCACATGCTTAAAAATATTGAACTATTTTCATTTTTACATCCTCAACTTGCAACCTCTCCTGTCCTCTCCTCTCTGCTCTCTTAAAAAAGCCAACAGTTTTGTTTAATTTTCAGTGTAAATTTGTCACGTGACCATTTGTCTCAGCAAAATCAATCATGGCTTCATGGTGTCGCTGAGGAGCAGAATTTAATGGTTTTAACAGGATCTAGTGATTCCAAACAGTTTATTTTTGTAGGTGTTTCAAACAAGACTTATAGAATACAGTGACTTTAACAGAAATAGCACAATTTTCAACTTTGTTTTGGCTACCCCAGTGTTCAGGGGTTTAAATAAAGTAATTAAGTTATACATGTGATATCCAAATATATATATATATATATATATTTATATAGCCTTCTGTTGAATGAGCTGAAGAAGATGCCATTTAGCACTAAACACCAATTGTTTTGGACATAGGAACACACCCTCACAAGACAGAAGAAAACATATTTTAATAGCATTATTTAATTAAGCATTTAAAAAAAATCATGATTAAGTATTGCATAAATAATTGCTTTTTCTAATTCAATTTTGTCTCGGAGCCACATTGTTGCATCTCGATTGAAAGAAGGCTCTATTAGGCATCAGCTGCTGGCTCTGTCAGCACAACACCAAAGTGAGTGCAGTGTCAGCAAGACAATAATGTCATTGCTGCTGGTTAACAGTATCAGAGATTGATTTTCTCAGTACTCAGTTGGGTCTGGAATTAGACCATAAGGCATATACAGCTTTAGATGCTTTCCTTCAGATGGACACTTCTAACATTTTCACATTCAGAATCTGTACCCTTTTTTTTAAACTTGATGTCATCAGAATGTAAATTTGTAAGGACTTGTAATGAAAGTGAGAGAATGAAGGACAGTGCATTAATGATTCATTGTGGAAGAATGTGCTGCAAAGGAAGTTCAGTACAGAGTGGAAAGAGTATCAATGCTTTGTGCCTTTACAAGGACTACCACTTAGCTGTCAAATTAATGTTCTACACCCATTATAAATTTGAATTTCTTATTCACAGTCTCTTGAGCTGTTATCCAATTCTTTAAACCTCTCCCTTGGACATCCGCTCCTCGCCACTTCGATTCAATCAACTGACTGCATGATGGGTGGTCACACCTGCTAGTTCACTGCAGGGATCTGGGTTTCAGGGCTTAATTAGGGCCCGAGCACAGCAGTGCGTGGATCTATTGAAATCGCTCCTTTTATTATTATGCCTAAAAATAAATTGGTGTGGCAGAATGACTCACTAGCCACTTGAGTTAGCCATTGTTGCAATCAACAAAAACTTCCTAATTTGTCAGTAATGTTTCCCCCGCCCCTTTACGTTAGCCATGCCCCCTTTCATAACTTGTGACTTTTTTACCGTGGGTTCTTTTGGAAGGCGTCGGATGATCGCAAGACCTGGGTGCCTGCTCAAGCCTGTTCAATGCTGCTTACAGCCTTAATTGGAATTAATATTACATTATGGCAGCAGTTCGACTGTTGCCCCTCTCATCTAAGGCTGTAGATATAGTTGATGCAGGGTTTTGAAATTCTCATCAAATTAAGTTTATATACTTGAGTATTGAAGCATTTATTTTCATGCTGTACTATTTATTTCCACACTTCATATGTTAATACTACATTTACAGGATCATGTGCAGAGAACATCATCAAACATTGATATATCCTGTTTGCAATTTTATTTTTTAAACAGGCTTTTCACTTGACAGACACTGGGGACTGTTTGGCATATTTCTGCATCTCAAACAGATGCTGTTTTTTACTGCTAACTTACTGCAAAATGGGGGTGGAGGATAGAAAGAGAGAGGAAGGTGAGGCAGAGTACAGAATTCAGCTTTCAAAAAATAACTGAAAAGAGTCAGAGATTCTCTCTAAACGTGAATGCTCCCATAGTGGTCAAAGTCTATCCACTGTTCTTCCCACAAATTAATCAATTAATCATCAACAGAGCAGTCAGATTAAGATTAGGGCAAAGGTTAAATCTGTATTAAGGTGTGTGGGAGAAAGATGCTTTATTGTTTTTCCTCCACTCATCCACTGTGTGACCCTGAGTGACTCTCGCTTCATTCCACTTAAATCCTTCAGTCTTTTCTGTGCACTCAGAAGAGCAAAAGCTCTCCTCCAACATTTACCAGAGAAAAGACGATTTCTCTCCCCTGGCCTGATGATGTAGTCGTGTCTGTGCCCCGAGTGTGGCTGGAATTTTAATGTTTCCCTTTTTGCACATATCAGGTTAGAATGACATCCTGCGTAGAGTTATGAGCTTCTGCTATCAAGTGGAACATTTGGTGATAAAATGAACAGCATTAACCCTGAAGAGTGGAGTATTTAATCTAGTCGACAGGTTCAATGAAAATTGGGACAGATGTGTAATATGTAAAAATAAATAACACAACAACTATGTGCAACTCATTTGCCACACATATGAAATGTTTATGTGGGAATTAAAGAAAAAAAATGGAAATTTTGAGAAGTACGCTCATTCGCTTTCAAGTAGAATTACATGAGAAGACTGATAACACTAAACTACTGTGCTGTGGGTTGACTAGCTTAGCTTAGCTTTGCATTAAACTGCAAGCAGAGAAATTTTTTAGATCTCAGTTTCTGTAAAATAGTTTTCTCCTTCTTCCACTTTTTATGTTTAACAGAGCTAATTAACTGCTGGCTCAAGCTTCATATTTAATTAAAAAGACCTTATGTCATTATATCCATATTTCCACAAATATCATATTATAGCCTACTATATAGTCCACAAGACTGTGTGTGTTCATAAACAGCAGCATGGTGGATGGTGGGCATTTTAGTGTCATACCAAAATCTGTCCACTAAGAGAATAACATTTTTTTTTTTTACTTGAATTTATTGAAAATTCCTACTTTTTCTTCGCCCAGAGATAATGGCAACCATAAACATACACCATGACATATCTACAACCACATACAGACTTGGACTACACTCTATGCTACAAACTCTTCTTGTCTACAAATAAAGGAAGCTTCCTATCAAAGCAAAACGTAATTTGACACCAGAGAATTGTCAAGCTGGTCAGGCTTTCATGGCTTCAATCTACCATTGAGATGGTAACTTTTAGCCAGGATTGACGAAACAATGCTGAAGTGGTTAACACATGGAACCTAAAAGTAAGACAGTAGTCTATAAGATGTTTGAAGGCAGGGATAAGCAGTTTGGCTCCGGTTTATTTTTTCCTTGTCCCAGTTTAATGTCCTGTTCAATCACAATAATCTGCAGACAAACATATTGTGAATGTACACTCACCGGCCACTTTATTAGCTAGCAAAGTGGTGGTGTGGTCTTCTGCTGCTGTAGCCCATCTGCTTCAAGGTTGGACATGTTGTGCATTCAGAGATGCTCTACTGCATATCTTGGTTGTAACAAGTGGTTATTTGAGTTACTGTTACCTTTCTGTCATCTTGAAAGAGTCTGGTCATTCTCCTCTGACCTCTGGCATCAACAAGGCATTTTGGCTCACAGAACTGCCTTTCACTGGATATTTCCTCTCTTTTGGATCATTCTTTGTAAATCCTAGAGATGGTTGTGAGTGAAAATCCCAGTAAATAAGCAGTTTGTCAAATACTCAGAACAGGCGTCTGGTATCAACAACCATGTCACATTAAAAGACTTAAATCACCTTTCTTCCCCATTCTGATGCTCGTTTTGAACTCGTTTTTACAGGGTCAAGAACTTATCTTGAGCATGTCTACATGGCAGTTGAACAGGTGTACATAATAAAGTGGCCGTTGAACGTAGCTCTTTAATTTATATTGTAGTCCTGTCTAATCTTTGATATTTCAGTATGATTTAACCATTTTTAAATTATTTTCTTAGCAACATTAACATGCTGGGTGCAAAAGATTCCCAGGACCAGCAACGATAACCACGGAGCACGAGACTTAGCAAAGGCTCAATTGTAATTGAAGTATTCATGTCTGATGCGTTTTCCAAGACGTTATTTATCAGATGACACACAAACAGCTTTGGCTCCCTTCAGTCCAAATGAATTACTGGCCTATTATGTTTTTGCATTGCTTAATGTTTCAAAGTCATTATCAGTCATCATCTGCCCAGGGATAATTTTGATGTATGACAGTGATTATCACAAATGACTTGTTGATATTGATTTGTGTATTCATTCTTAATGTGACAGCAGTTCTGGCAACATGTGATAAATTTGGAATGTGCACATTAAAGGCATTCCTGGAAAAGATTCAGCTCTCCAATCAAAACACACTCACAAATGACAAATGAGGATGTCCAAAAACACCATTCATCACTGCTGTGTCCTTTATGTCTTGTCAAAGTCTCAGCACAGGAATTTGAATGAATACTTGACTTGTGCTATAAAGTCTTAAACCAAGCATTTCAACATTTCTATGCCAGCAGGAGCTACCCCCTCAATTTCACTTTTTATCTAACAATGGAATGATTTTCTCCCTTTTTGTTTCATTCCAGCACCCACAGGGAGGTAATTTCCTTTTGGTCTGAGCTACTGACACAAGACAAGCTTTGTGAAAACAAAAGCCCATCGCAGGGCCCGACTTCAAACTGAGAGCACTCCTCTCCGCCACCCAAGTTACACCTTGGGGGAAGGTTGTTGAGATGAAGAAGAGGCAGGCCCTTGTGCCTTATCGTGACAGCACCCATGACCCATGACTGTCTGTGACATTTAGGTCTCTGGTTCCCCTTGGTAGATCATTCCCAGTCAGCCTGAGGTTAGCCTCAGGGCACATTTGTATAGCTCCACTGGCCAGTTGGTTCTACAAGCACTTGGCTTTAGAGCAAAGCAATGGATTTGGTGTTTCAGTTCTCTTTAGTGTCTATCGATATTTGGCATTTTTCACTTCTCACATTCAAGGATGCCAAATTGAATCTGTTACAACTTGTTGTAAAATGAAATAGCAGATATTCTAGAGTCATGGGGGACTACAGACCTCAGCTGTAGACGGTGAACTTAAATAGAATTCAGATTTCAAATGTTAAGGTTTCTTGCAGGATGTTGTAAAAAGTCCTCACCTGGGTAAACCCTTAAGCAATCATATGATTTTAATGTCTCATTCTTTTCAATGTTGGTGCTTAGATTATTACTGTTTTCTGGTTAACAACAAAACACATCAAATTTGATGTTTAATTTGAACTTCCTTTGTCAGAAAGTGATACTTTT
The DNA here is from genome assembly GCF_030273125.1 of Centropristis striata. Classification (NCBI taxonomy): domain Eukaryota; kingdom Metazoa; phylum Chordata; class Actinopteri; order Perciformes; family Serranidae; genus Centropristis; species Centropristis striata. Next base: position 17,818,171 of record NC_081522.1, on the reverse strand, counting down.
ATTTTAAAAAGTATTTTTAGAAAACAATCATCATCTTCTTTCAGTTTGAAAATCTTAAATGGGAATTCTCTAGGGACATCTTTTTAAAACCAGTTCTCTTTGGAAGAGATATAGCTCATAAGATGATGATGTAACACCTCTCCAGTCTCCTGCTGAGAAACAAATAGCAATTGTCACCGTTTATGCCCTGTCAGCGTGTCAGTTAAATAGGACACAGCCGCCTGGGGGGTGAAACCTCTTTGTCTTTACTAATATGAGCAACCGCTCAGTGGGACTGTTTGGATTGAAGACAGTGATGAAGGTTTTGCCGCACGCTAAAAGCTGCTCTAAGCTGGAACCTGTTTCAGAGGTATAAATCACAGGGATTCAGACAGTCAAGTGCCTTTAATCGCCTCAGGGTGAGTGGGCCAAAGTTATTAAGTGGAGTGGAACCCACCCCCACCCTCTCCCCCCGGAAATATTTGTAATAACCAGTCATTATATTTATTTTTATATTTATATCAAATATTAAGCCACCCAGCAGTATATAAAGTTACTTAAATGAGCACCACTTTAACCAGCTGCAACATTAAAGTGATGAACACATCAATACATCAATTACTATAAAATATATAATACATACATTATTATGAAATGTCTGTATAATTAGTACTTAAAGTCTTGGTAGTCTACTAAAAGGACATTTGGATACGATTTTGAATGCAAGACTTTTAGTTGTATTTTTCACTGTAGTATTGCTACCAGCTGGGTGCCCTGTAGCTCACCTGGTAGAGTGCACACCCCATGGGCAAAAGGCTTGTCCTTAGCCCCCTTCAGACAGCTGCGATATTTACGTCTCCTGCAATCTGAACATGCCAGAGGTGTGATGGGGGAACCAAGTAATCCTAGCACTGTCGCCTTCAGAAGTAGTAACAGACAGAGGTGTCAAAAGTATTCACATTCATTACTCAAGCAGAAGTATAGATACTAGGGTTTAGAACTTGAAGTATCGACTAAGTACTGGTTTCAGTATAAAAGTAAAAGTAATCTAAGGGGGGAAAATGCCATTAAGGACAAAAGCTTAGGTCACAGGGCCACAGGGGCCTATAGTGCACTACCCCACCTCCACAAAAAATCCATAATAACGATTATGTTATATTAAAATGTTAATATTGAAATATTTGGGATGCACCTGATTCAGCTCCATTTATGCCCATTGAAAATGAACATATTTTATAGTACAATGCAAAAACATTACAACCATACATGTACTACTTGAGCATTAACGTGTTTTATCGAGTGGAAGATGTGATGACTAGATGCCTATAAGTATTGTAATGGTGCAAAAAAATGTGTTATACCTGTTATACTAGGTGATGTTACAGAGACAAGCAGTTATATTATTAATTTAACCCTTTCATTCATCATTTTTTTTATATATCCTTATATTTTGTAGAGCTCAAAAGTAGTAGTAGAGCTCGTGCTCTCATCAATGCAGGATCCATGAAGATACACACCAGAGGCAGACCCAGTGCCACTCCACCACTGGCAAAACAGAGAGCAGTGTCTAAGGTCCCCCCTTAGATCTGGTTTGCCCCCAGAAACCACTGGCCCCAGCTCAAGGAAGCAAAGTAGATGCCAAGATGCTGCATGCACACAAAGAACCAAGTACATCTGCGTGCAGTGTCTTGCAGCTTTGTGCCCCGGATGCTTTGGCAACTATCATAGAAAATAGTCTCTCAAAAATTAGCAACAAGCATGATTTGACAGGAAATATGATACATGCTATAAGACACTATGAGAGAATATGCTCAGTTCAGAGACTTAACAATAATACAGTTTGACGTCCCTAAAGATAAATAAAAACGCCTAGTGAATAAATAGGTTTTATGTTCATGTTAACTTTTATATTTTTCAATAGAGCTCAAATAGAGAGGCCTACAGAGTAGTGGATGAACCACCATTCCAACAGAATACCATAATACAACTGTATAACTAAATTACAACTATACCTATATAACTACCATGTTATTACATTGATGTGTTTTACAGTACAAAACGCATGAAGTACACTTGAGTGGACAAAAAAATATTTCTTTATAGAATAAAGATAGAAATTTTTTTTTTTTCAAACCTTGTTTTACATCCCTAATGATGTATAAAAATACTTAGTAAAAAAATCCTGATTGAGTTTATCATAATTCATGCATGAGAGGGTTAATTATCTTGTTGGGGAAAAGATTTATTTTTAAAGCTGTCAATGCAGATTCTTTGAATATTAATCAATTTAGGATGCTTATTAAACGTTATTTTGTTTTGGAAGGTTATATTGCTAATAGGAATGGTGATGTTGGACGGTATTTGGAAAGGTGGGAAAGGTTTATTGAAGTGGAAGGCTGGCATTTAACTTAACCCTTTTTTATTTTTTCTTAGGTTATCAAGTTTACTGATATACTGTATGTTTTATGTGGTAATTATGTTTGATGTTTGTTTGTGTCTTGTTTAGTTTTGATGTGTTAAGGTTCTTGTTTATTATTGTGGTTTTATTTATTTATTTGGGTTGGTTTTGTGATTTTGTTGCTGTGTTTTTTGTTTTGTTTTTGTTTTTCTCTCTGTGTTCGTCCATTGGTGATTTTTGTTGTGTTTTGTCTAAATTAATAAAAAAAAAATAAAAAAAAAATTTGAAATGTATATACATACATCCAAGCTTAGCTGCAGGAATCTGTGAGGGCAACAGAGTAACAGGTCAACAGGTTGGATATTTACCTGGATACAACAATGCTATTTTCTAATTGGATCATGTGTAGCGGTAAGTTATTTTTGGATTGGCTGATGAGTAGTTTATCTTATTGACTGGGGCATGTTAAGCTCCTGTTGAGTTATATGATGCTCATAGCATCTTGCTTCATGTTGCATTGCATAAAAAACGGTGTAAGTTGGTGGACATCACACAATACATTTTCATGCGTGACAAATACAATGTGTCTCCCTCAATGTGTGACACACAGACATCTTGGTGCTAGGCTACAAATGCTGCTTTCTTTGCTGGAGTGTGATGTGTGTCATGTGCAGGTACGATGGAAGGCGTACAAACCAATAGGGCGTCTGAATGGGGTATGTTTATACTTCTCATCCAACTACAATCACATTCACTCTATCTGGATGGAGCGATTTATCTGGATAGGGGTTATTGTGTTTGATTTTTGAACGATGAAAATCCGGAATGAAAACAAGGTGAAATGAAATGGGAGGCTATTTTTAACATGTAAGAAGTACAGATAATTGCGTGAAAATGTAAGGAATAGAAGTAAAAAGTAAGCCGAAAAAGAATACTTTACTCCAGTAAAGTATAGATACCCAAAATTTCTACTTAAGTAAGGTACCAAAGTATTGTACTTCGTTACTTGACTCCTCTGGTACCAGAGGTATGAAATTGGTGAGACTGTTTGAAGCGGGATATCGCTTTTATCCAAAATACAAAAGAAAATAAAACACAAGCAAAGATGATGTCAAGAAACAACACAAATGTGACATATCATCAGAAACACGCCTATCACTTGAGTCTGTAATCGAATCATGTTTAGAGAAATGCAGAACAACTCTGCTTGAGTATTTGAAATCTCTACAGTGAGAAACAGCACAACGGGCAGTTCTTCCACCATTATTGTTTTGAATTCACTTTCGCTGCCGTTGCTTACTGTACACAAAGTGTCGTCCACTTATTGTAAACAAACTGACGTCGCTCACTGTTCACATACTGCCGCAGCACATGCATACTGTACTGGCTACTGTGCTAACTGTGCAGCCCATTAGCATTGTGCTACTGTCTAGCACCGTTGCTGCTCTGTTACACACCACAACTGACTCCTCCCACTTCGTTCCGCAATATCGGACAACAACATGAATGCATGGCAATACAGAATCATTATCACAGAATGTCACAGAGAATGTCTCAAGCGGAAAGCCACCACAGCTCTTTACGGCAATATAGTGGAAACGCAGTCTGAAAGGGGCTCTTGCCGCAGCAGCCGCAGATTTGATTCTCGCCTGCAGCCCTTTGCTGCATGTTATCCCTGGTTTCTCTCCTGCTTTCCTGTCCATCTTCAGCTGTCCTATTAATTAAAGGGCCAAAAATATACTAAGAAAATCATCAACCATCATTCTTCAACAACCTGAGCTTATAGAAGGGGAGGGGACAGCAGCAGCAGCAGTGGCACTCTCACATCCTCCTCCTCCACCTGGACTCGTCTGCTGCTACAGCAACAGGTTAACTCGTCCTCCACCACCTCTAGATGCACCTGTGCCTCATCTTTTTTCTTTTTGAAAAAGCTTCTTATGTCCATAGCCTAGCTACCGCCACATGCCAACATTGACAATGGTAGCACACACTCTCTGTCTCTCTGTCTCTGTCTCTCTCTCTCTCTTTCTCTCTCTCTGTTTATTTTGGGATCCGGGGCTTTCATAAAACATTCACTGTAGCCTGAGATACCTGGGTCTGATGACGCCACTTTTGATGGTCTGTATGTAATATATAATTGTGTATGTGCAATATATATGTTAGCATGAAGAAAGACATAACAGACTGTTTCCTAGAGTACTTTGAACCCTAATAAAGTAGTAAATGCTGCTGTTAAACACAAAACCCCCGCATGCTGATGAGTGATAAAGGATGAGACGACAAAATGAGCAAAAAAACAACAAAAGAGATTGATTTCAAAAGCAACACATTTTTCTTTTTTTAATGAGGGCATAAAATATCTTGTTACGTGATGATCCCAGAGCTATAGGCTCTTTATTCATCCAATAATATCTTAGGCTTGTCTGGCCTCTGCTTCACTGCCTTCACTCCTCAGGGGAATTTCACACTGGCTGGAGTCCTGGCTGTAATGAGGTGGTAGCAGTATCTGCAGAGGAGAAATACCATGAACCTGCAGAGTCCGCTCTAATAAAACACCCTAAAAGATCTCAGCCTAGGAAAACATGAGCAGCTTGTTAACTGGTTGAGTGACCAACACATTCTGTCATGTCTGATGGATATACTAAAACAGGAAAAAGATATTGATAACATGTGTGGAGTTAGCTCAGCCACTCTTACTATCACTTAACAATAACTCATATGCCAGAGAAAAGCAGAAGTTATTTTAATTGTTTATATTGCAATTTGTTTCCAAGGTTTTAACCAGGCTCATGCTCTGTGTCTTTTCCAAAGAACTCTCCTAAAAGCATCAATATTTCATTTAACTTCAAGGTAATTAAATAAAATGTGCAGCCTCTCTTACAAATAAGTATGTTGTACATTTAGATTGTTTAACTTGATTCACACACCACATTAATTATATATGGATTAATTCACAGAAAACATCTTGCAGTTAACTGTCTGCTCATTGCTTTTAGAATTGTGTTATATAAATGTTTTTTATTTCTTAAAATAAACCCACGTCAAGGTGTGAAACCTTTTCCATTTTGCTGCAGCCTGTTTGGTTTCAAATTAAGATAATGATAAAAAAAAAGAAAGAAAAAAACAACAATGAAAAATGAGAACATTTATATTATAATTATAATTTATAATAATATATTGAAAACATTATTTTCACAGATATCTCCTTGATGCAGCATTTTTTTTAGATAGATGTTGTCGAACTAATTTTGTGTCTCCCAACTGCTCAGCTGAATATGCAGCAGTCATTGCTTTTCCTGGCTTCAGTGCAGAGGAGGGTTTGTTTGTTTTTAGCTCTACCTAGCACGAGTGGGCGGTGAGTTGATGGCTGCACAGTGCTTATGTGAGGATACCTTGATCCACGAAAGGACAGCTTGAGACGGTTTTCTAAATTTACAGGAAAATATGTGCAGAAAGAGACATCAAAAGAAGAGGCAGATTACCACTTGTAATATGTGTTAACACCCCAGAGCATTTGCACTAACACTACTTTGTTTATTATTTGTTGACGTGGGTTGATGTGCATTTCTCCACTGGTCAGAGTTTTCACAGTTATTCTTGTTGTTGAAAAATTCTACCTGGACTCAAGTGTCTGAATGGAAGGTTTTTGACTGATTGCCACTGACCAGTATTGATATGTCCATATGTGGTATCAATATAATGCGTATTAGGTACTCACACACTCAACTATGGGAAATGTTTTTAAGTAATTAAAAATTACCCCAATGTCCCTTATTCCCTTCCACCAACAATCAGGTACTCAGTAAGTATCTCACTATACAATATCTCACTGTAATTTGCTGACTGTAAGCTTTCTCATTGTCAACCTTTATTCTTTTTTTTTATCCCATACACTCTTCTTGTCTTTCAAAGTACTCTGAGGCAAATTGATATTATCTTTCAACAATCTACACAAAAATTCCCTGTATAAAAAAGGCAACATGTTTTTGTAAATTTGGTAATTTAGTGAACATGAAATGATAAAATGTCTCATTTAAATAAACATTCAAGCCTCAAGTCAATACTTTGTTCAACAAGAAAACTGTCTGAGTTCATTTAACACTGACAATAAAGAAAAACACTTTGCCAGTGTTCATACTTATCAGTCAATTTAACTCTGGCTGACAGTTTTTTAACAGAAGCGCCATAGCTAAACCAAGTCTGCAATTAACAATTTCTAATGGTCAGATATGAACAGAATAGATGTTTTTAGAATAAATCTCCCAAGTATCTGGATACTTTCTACTGACCCCCTCCTAACTCCACACACAGCATGATGCCAGCACGGCCATCCAGGGCAGGGATACATTAAAATGAGTGATGAGCCGTGCCTGTAGCCTCCATCAGAGACTTTGCATGGCAGAGTTCAATGTTTGTTTCTTGAGACAGAAAACTGTTTATCTGCTTTTATGTCTCTTTATAAACTTTTTTATACAGGCTTTTACATGTCTTTTTATCCACTCCAAAAATAACTAGTTTTCATATTATGGTCTCATTTATGTGCATCCTTTATGAAGTATCAGTTGAGAATTAACAAAGGGGGGGGGGGGGGGGGGATATTGAATCAGCTTTTACAGATGACTTTGACAGATGACTGTGGCACAATGTAATATAATATTATATAATAGAGTACAGAATACAAAGACATAATTTTCCTGTGGAGCATTTAGAAGTCTTGTGTTTTATGTTGTGTAAAAATCAATACTGAAAATGAAAGGAAAATGCCTCCAGCAGGGCCACCTATTGACATGTCTTCTCATGTTGTCACATATGATGAATCAGTAAACAGATCTGTTGTAGGCAGGGGAAAAAAAAGAATCTGACATTATTGAATAGACTTACAATTGCATTTTTTCTCTCTTTCTCTCTGGAGAGGAGAGACCCTAAAACATGGTGCATGGTTGCTTGGTTATGTTCGGTACATTCCTCTGGGAGGCTGTCTCTTTATAATAGACCATCACACACAGCTTTGGGGCATAGGCTATCAGCAATCAGCCCTGCTGAATCACATTTTAGCTTAAGAGAAAGGGACGTATCGACATACTGTATGCTGCTGAGAAAGAAAATGTACTTAATCTGTCAATGACTGGTAGAAGTCTTGATTAGAGGAATGTGTGCCTTGCAACAAAGACTGCAACATAGTGCTTGTAATAAAAGCAGTAACTTGCTGTAAAGACATCTTTTAATGCTTTGGTTGACCCGAAGTATTACGATGGAAATATCTCTTGAACAGAACATGGAGAAAGAGAGAGAGAGAGAGAGAGAGAGAGAGAGAGAGAGAGAGAGAGAGAGAGAGAGAGAGAGAGAGAGAGAGAGAGAGAGAGAGAGAGAGAGTTTGATAAAGGTCCATGGACAGACTTCGTTTCAATGCTTGAAAAACGAAAATACCATTTCTGGTCACATTTTTCAGTATGCATGTCAGCATGCTGTTCAGGCAGTTCTGAGCCTCAATACTCTGCAGTTTATATTGTTGAACTCATTCGAATGTTTGATGCTGTAAGAAGTCAAATTAAAACCTGCATTCATTGATTTTCTTGCTAAGTGGGGCCAGCAAAACCAGCTAACAAGATAGGTATACAAGCTTCACATATTTTCACCTTATCACATTGGTATGGCAAACAAGTACAAGTACAAGTACATATTACATTTACAATTAAAGAGCAGACACATAGCAAAACATACATTTATGTGGACGTATGATTATCCTGTCCACTGGACAAATGCACTTTAAGTCCATTATTCAATCTCCTTTTAGCTCTGTTTTGGTCTCCCCCTTCCTTTTGGTGAAATATCATGCTCTAGCTAAAATGCTCCACTGTATTTAACAGCTAGTCACCAACTTTGTATTTCAGCTATTTGATGCTAGACAAGTAGTGTACACATGGTTTTAGTGACCTTTTCACTGAAAATAGAGCTGACGAGAGCGATGAAACGAAAATTGTTCAAAATACAAACCACACAACAACGACTTATCTTAACATCAAACTCTCTCTGTTCTGAATAAAAACTTAAGTGGTGAGGAATGCTGTGACGGCACATCTTTGTGGTAAACACAAATACACATTGACAGCACATTTTCTGCTGAAGCCTAATTGCATGCTCAACATTGACATTGACACTAAATTATATTATCTGTCTGCAACTGTTAGACTAAGCTTAGGTGAGCTCATGTGAATCAATACGTTAACCATCAACTCAGAAAAGCATGTGCTTCATATATACGTCATAAAACACACACACACACACACACACACACACACACACACACACACTTTAAGACTTTAATCAAAAGCATTTGCATCTCTCTCAATTGTTCCTTCTGGATTTAACATCTGTCAAACTTCAAGAACTGCATGAAGATACAAAGTGACAAAAAAAAGAGAATAGAGAGAAAAGAGAATAGTTACAGGAGATCTGCTCATAGGAAACCAATACATATGAGTTTGTGAGTGATTGAGTGAGTCAGAAGCCAGATTCATGACACTCTTTGCACTAAAACCCCCTTTCAGAGACACAGTTTTCAGCACACTTGTTTTGTACACCACAATCGCTCGCACCTGAAGGCAGACCATAAGTGTCTGCTCAGCCTTCTCTCTCCCAGTGATTTATACAGCGAGTGAAAAGCCCAGTCAAGTGACTTATTGAAAGATGGGAGTTTGAATCCAATTTGTCTCCCATGTGCTTAGAGTGCACCCTTGTAATGTGTCTTGTCTCCTGGCTGGGTTGAACAGGAATTAACCTTCCCTCTCCTTCTTCTGTCTCAGTACTTAATAATAATGTTGAACTCTTTCTCACTTTCTTTTCCCACCGTGATGTTCAGGACATCCTGTGAAAGGTTCAGATGTCATTTAGTTTCTTTTACTTCGGCCAAGGTCTAATGTACCATTAGCCACAGTTTCCCTCTCAATGCTGGCCATCCCTGCTGTCAGATCCCTTCAATGGTCTTGCTAAAAATAAGTAGAAGTACTTAAAAGTCACTATCAAACTTGATCTGCCCACATACTGATGCTTCTGAGAACTCTCACACTGAGACATTTAAAAGCAAGTGCTGGAGCGTTTTAACACAAATCCAAAGCAAATAGGCAAGGGATGAGTAAGTGCTTCAGCAATCACAGTGACGTTTATGGAACTGGAAATGCTGAGAAAACCAGTGCGTCCATGTTTTAAAGCTGAATTATGTCAAAAAAACACATTTGAGTTGAAAGCAGGGGTGTTTTTCAGCATCAATGCTAAAGCCTTGATACCATGCTGTTATACCAAACGCTACTTTAGGCTTTACTCTGTCTTATGATGTTATAAAGCTATTTATATGTGGAGAAAATGCAGAATTTAAATGTTTTGCTTAGAAATTTTCACAGTGCTGAAACCTAAAAATGACCCTGGGTGCTGAAAGAGCTGAAAGGGTGCCTTGCAAAAGGCTTTGGGTTTATAGATATATTTTGTGTTCTGTCTTTCTCTGGGATGTTCAGGTCCACTTGACATGGTTTAGTCCAGAGTAAACTGCACTAAATATGATGTGACTTTCTCCCACTGTGAGACATCTTGATACTGATAGTGCTACATGGCAAAAAATGTGGAAAACATGGCCTTCCTGTGACCTAACATGCCCGTTCTGTTTGCCTAGGGAGGAACAGGTTTGACTCACCTGTAGTTCTGTTTCACGTTGTGACGCTGGCTGGTGGTGAAAGCAGCTATTCTGGCTGGTTTTGCTAGCTTTGACTCTGTTGATGTCAGCGGTTCAGATTTTATTTTATGGGTGTATAGGAAAGTCATTAAACACCCTTTGAGCATTGCCTCTAGCTGATAAAACTCCACTGCTGCTCTGCTAGAATCTCCCAGGTGTTCTGCATACACCCCCACCCACAACCCACCTCCATGTGAGGTCAGTCCTGACCCTCCAGTCTCCTGCGCAATCTAATCTACCAAACTTTTTTCTTCCAGGCAGTAGCTGTGGTTACAAGAAAACTTCATTTAATTCTTATTTCGGGTCAAATGTTCACACTGAATATAATCTAATGCAAACTGGTGTTTACATGTGCTTGTACATTAATTCAACTTTGTGGCATATGAAAAAACGATAAATACTTTGCATGTTTGATCAGCCCCACAATCCAAGTTCAGATAAGAGGTTAGGGATAATGGATGGATGGATGTTTGATCAGCTCCATGAAGATGGATAGGTATAGCCTGGTCTACGCTGCTGTTTTTGTGTTGCTAATAATCAAGATGTACAGTTATGGAAAAAATTATCAGCCCACCCTTGTTTTCTCCTTGCTGCCTTGTTCATTTTAATGCCTGGTACAACTAAAGGTACATTTGTTTGTATAAATATAATGATAACAACAAAAATAGCTCATAAGAGTTTAATTTAAGAGGTGTTATCTAGCCATTTTCAATGGTTTTCTTGATAATGATTTTGGTTATTATCAAGAAAACCATGGACAATGGTTAACTATCAACTCTTAAATTAAACTCTTATGATCCATTTTTGTTGTTACCATTATATTTGTCCAAACAAATACCTTTAGTTGTACCAGGCATTAAAATGAACAATAAATTGAAGACGACAATGGTCTAATAATTTTTCCCATGACAGTATGTTTTAAAGATGCAGCATCTAAAGCAATCTGATTACTATTTCAAAATATATCTTTGTCTACCTCGCCTATATGATTTTCTCAAAATTCCTCACCATTGTAACTTTCCAACAAGTGCTTCGGTGCAATCATATCCTTCCAATAAATCCAATAATAAATGTCTTCTGTGAATATTAATCCATTTTTCCATGTTGAAAGGAGTTTTTGTTGTTAGCTGAAGCCCAGGGTGGGGGAGATAACCCATGATTTATTGGGTCGAGTTTGTCGATGTATCAGAGGCCGTGTTTCTTCTTTTGGTATTCAAGGACTAGACGCTACATTGACATTGACATTTCAATCAGTTTGGGCCTGTTTATTCTGATTGAGGCTTTTACATAGAGCATGTGCTCATTCAGTTGATGAGTATGAACACAATGAGATAGAGTGAATCAAAAAATCTTGAGTTAACCTAACCTAGCTGAAAATGAGAAAAAAACATATTTTCTACAAGTAAAGAAAAGCACTGTTATTCAGAGATTTTAATTAAAAACATTGTAGTTTTTGTCCAGATTCAGTGGCATGGGATCTTTCTTAACTGTTCTTCATCTGCTTCTTCTCACTCTCTAAGCAAAAGGTTTTTGGTATTGTTGCAGCTCTCTGTGAATTACTAGGCCAGTGAGCAGATGGCAGTGGTATGAGGTTATTATCTAAGAACAAAAGGCTAATTGAGCCTATGGCTGATGTGAAAAAAATGATTCAGGGATAAAAGGAGGCTTGCCCTGTGATTTTGAAAATCGAAAAGGGAACGTGTTTGGGGCATGTGGAATATAAAATAGATTTAGGCCTTTAATTCTTTATCTGCCTCCTGAGTTTTTTATTTTGCCAGAGTCACTGCTTTGCATGGCATGGTTTTGTCTCTCACAGTGCTGCCAGAATAAAGTTTTGGATATTTGAGTCACTCTCCACACAATCTTTCGAATGTTGTTCCTTAGTCAGTCAATATTTGTACATTTGCCTATCACATCTGCCAGTGTTCAAGAAAAAAAAAACGGGAAATCTTCACCGTAGCAAAATAAAGCCATACCTGCTGTATTTATCAATACTCTCTCCTTTATCACATGTTAACCACATTTTTTATTCACTTTGCTCAGTTGTCTGTTTCTTCCTGTCTTCTGTCCATTGTTCAGCACATCTTAATTTTTTACATAAGCTTCCTGAGTGTGGATATTTAGGCCTACTAGCGGTGATTGTATTTAATGCTTTTTTTCCCTTCATTTATAGTGGATTAAAATTGAAATCCTGTCTTCTAAAGTATATAAGCTTTTGCCTATTGTCGGTTTTCTGCTCGTTCTGCTAATCCCTGGTTGACAGCTTCTGCTTTGCAGAGACCTTGTGCGTGGGTCTCTCTCTCGTTCTCTCCATGTCTCTCGCTCGTACAAAAGCATCCCACTCCATTTTTTTTTCTCTCACAAATTGCTGTTAATTTTCATACAGAGCACAGAGCAAAAAACCTGGTATGTTAAAAATAAGTATAAAGGCCTGAGTACATTACTTAGATATTGAAATTCATGTATGCATATTTTCCCTTATTTTCTATATTTTAACATAGACCCTTCTTTGATATTGTGAACGCACCACCTCACAGAATAGAAGCACAATGTAAGGACGGGGGGGGGGGGGGGGGGGGGGGGGGGGGGACTGCCTTGGTTTTGGTGACTAATTATTGCAAGAATGGCGTGCCTTCCTCCCTCTGCCATTCTGTCTCATGAAAAATAGATGAAACCCAGGTCATGTTAGGGGAGGCAGCTCACTGTCTACTTCATGTAGGCAGAGACTGACGGAGGGTTTCACTGCAATTTAAACCATGCCTGATAGAAGACGTTAACCTTGACCCAAGCTTCACATCATCTAATCATGCCTGACTGGCCTCTCTGGCTGACTCAACCTGCAGTGTCTTAGTGTAGTCATGCTTGACCACATAAACACACAGACACACACTCAAACACCTGCATGCATTCAAAGCTGAATCACACATAGGTAAACAAAGTGAGCCACTTAAAAAAAGTTCCCAGAAGCTATGTGAGGAACAAAAAAACACAATGAAAGTGTGGTGTTACTGTTCATTAAAAAAAAAGAAACAACAATCTAATTGTTTGCAATGCTGGTTCATTAACTTTGCTTTGAGGCTCTGCAATTTCTTCACCTTTTGTGTTAATGTGTTATATTTGTTCTGCACCTTCTCGATAAAAATATATACAGACCTAATTATTTGTTTCTAAATTAAGAGGCCCTCTATTCTCTGTACTTCAAATTAAAGTCAAAATGGAAACCAATTAGACTATTAAGTAAGTTTGCAAACGTAAAAGTAGATTACAATGTCAGTGCATCACTTTTTAAAGTGATTAAACTTAGGCAGAATTCAGTAAATATAGTCACTTGATTAAAGTCCTAGTTAAAGGGGGATTTCAGCTTTTTTCCTGGATTTACCTGGATCCTATTTCCCCATGTATTTGTGTCTAAGTGACTAATGGGTGTTACAATTTTTGAAATGGATCCATTATTGAGGAAGAGTGGTGCATGCAGACAGAAGCGAAACAAGCTATGTCCATGTACATCCACTAAAAGAGCTTGTTTTTGCCACTGACGGGATGAGATTGTTATTATACTGAGACAGAGATTTTGATGTAAAAAAAACCCTCTGATACATATTGTTTTGACACATAACAAGAGATAAATGAACAATTCACACTGCATGGTTAAAACTGGGAACATCCATCCATCCATTATACTTAACAGCTTATCAAAACTTAGGTTGTGGGGGGGCTGGAGCTGATCCCAGCGAGAGTCGGGGTACAGCCTGGACAGGTCTGCAGACTATCACAGGGCTGACATAGAGACAAACAACCATTCATGCTCTCATCCAATCCTACGGGCAATTTATAGTCACCAATTAAACCTAAGCTACATGTTTTTGGACTGTGGGAGGAAGCCCGAAGTACCCGGAGAGAACCCACACTGACATAAGGAGAACATGCAAACTTTACACAGAGCCGGAAAAGAGCCACAGGCCGAAGACAAACCGGCGATCCTCTTGCTGTGAGGCAATAGTGCTTACCATTACAACACCGTGTAGCCCCAAAGACAGGGAACATATTATTTTTAATTCACTGAGTCTTTAAATCTTGACTGAAAATGTAGGAGAGCTGTCAAACTAATAGGAGTCTTGTAGATGACACCTGCAGAGCTACAATCACACTCTACCTAATGCCTAACCATGTCATAGCAGAAGCACTTTGATATCCATCACAGTCATCCTATATGATCATATGTTCAGTGTAATTATTCATAACCTAAATATGACAGTGACTTGCTGCCTACACTTGAATCTAACATGTATCCATAATGCTTTGAATCTCGGTGGAGCTCAAATCAAGGCAATGTCAGCTGATGTTTCTTATCCTGCGGCGCAAAAAGATGCATTTAGATTATTTGCACAGGCTCACAGGCATAAATGTTTTAACGTCACTTTTTAAAATTAGATGACTTCAGCTCATGGAACTCCACCGTAGTGGGCCTTGTGTGGACCATGTTGCATGATCTCATATTGAAATATTTTTTGCTGTTAATATTGTTTGCTTGAGTGAATGACCATGCTTGCTGATTCCCTTAGCATGCCATTGTGCACAATTTCTGGCCTAATTAAAAGGATTTTGGCTCAGAAAAAGTGGCCAGTGCCAGCCTTGTATTTTTTTTTCCTCATTATGTGTTTTCATTCTAAATGCACAACCAATGTAGACACAAAAATGGTTCAGGTAAAGCAGAGAAAGAGTGCTGTAGGAGAACATTCAGCTTTGGGTGATGGAGGTGCTCATATGGCTGAGGTTTTAAGAAAATCCTAACCAAGCACAGCTTAAACAAACACAGTGGTTAAAAGAGCCATGGATCTGTTGAGATTTCATTTAGTCTTAAGTAGTGCTCTTTATTTTAATGGATTCTACTGATTCTCTAATGCTGTTCATGACTAGCCTTTCAATGAAAAGCCTTTAACTAATTTCGTACTTCTATACTCTTGGGAGACAGAGTGTGACAGCAGAGAGCCGTTCTCTGCACAATTTTAAACCCCATTCCAAAAGTACAGAATTTGTACCTCTTTTCAATATACATTAAACAGCCCAGCAATTCACATGGGGCGGTTTTGCATGTGATAATAACAGTTGTGAAGGAGAAATCCCGTTGAGTATTCACTGGTGCATTCATCCTGGCCCAGGCGATTTGTCAGACGGACTCGGATCTGACTGCTTGCCACAGGGTGTGGTGTGGTGTAAACATCTACACAAGCAAACCTGACCTTTCACTATTTTCTGTTGTTATTGTTGTTTTTTTGTACCCTTAGCCCCTAGAAACCCGCAGATGGCACCAGGCATTGACCCCCGAGGCCTTGTCTCCAATTTTCATGCATGCAGAGAAAGCCGATTTAATGCAAGAGCTATTTTTCTTCCTCACAAACAAATATGTGCATTAATAAAACACTTGCCTGAATTATAAATGCATTATGTAAATTAAGTAAGGACTTGTGATAACGCCACATAATGCTCAAACCTTGTTCATGTCACTTGAGAGCACAAACATGCAAAATGATGACCTTGCCTGCAGAGTTGATATAAATTTAGAACAACTCTTCTCAACATCAACCTCCAGGCACGTTTGTAAGCAAAAGTACATTTTGTTAAACATGATTTTTCACCATAAAAATGTATTTAAAAAATTATAAAGGGGCTGGAAGCACATCTACCATTCATCCCTCATTGAGAAATCCTGTATGTGGCGTCGTGCTCTGCCCATCACCACTGCTAACGTGCTAGGTTGACTGGATAATGAGCAGTTTTAGGCAGCCTCAGAGCTCCAAGGCACACAGTCTGTGGCAGTGTCTGTGTCCAACAAGATCTCCAACCTAAATATCAGAGTAGGTTGTTTGTTATTACCACCCATAACAACCACTATGAACCTTTGTCAAATGACCCATTTGAGCATTTTGTGGAATTTAGGCTACAAAACCAATGATCTAAGTTTAGGGCAAAAACTTTCTGGTAAGGCGTTACAAAAGATAGTTTAAAAAGTAAAGAAAATTTACGTTAATGCTGGAAGTGATGAAGTTACGAGGACAGCATGACTACTACAAAAGCGTAACGTTCGCTGTTGTAAAAAAAAAAGTTTCAGTTTCAATGAATTTAGGCTACAAAACCACTGTTTAGGGCAAACAATCGTGGTAATGTGACAGTTTAAATAATGAATAAATGTATGCAATTTGCTGGAAGTGAAGTAATTATGAGTGACTGGCACCACTTCTACCTGCCCCCAGTGCAACGTCCGCCATTTAAACTCCACATTGCCTTCATTGATAATTACTACGGCCGGAAGTCTAGTTAGCATCTTCATGTTGTTTGTTAGCTTATAACTGGCAGTAGCTGACACAGTGTGAGTGGTTGTGAATAAAAATTATATGTACTACAATGTGCCTAAAGTGTATTTTTACTCTCTTTACTGACAACTCGTTCTTTGCTTGAAGTTTCAGGTTTCATTTACATCTTTTTTTTTTTTTATATTATTTTTGGCATTTTTTACAGCTTTTTATTAGATAGTGACAGGTAGAAAGGGGGACACAGAGGGGAAGACATGCGGCAAAGGGACCTCAGGCTTAATGGTATGCGCTCTACCATTGTGAGCCACCGGGACGCCCCTCATTGACGTCTTTGATTGGCTTTTCTTAAGGGATTACTAGTGATGCATTATAGTAATACAATTTCTGTCTCAAGTCACAAGTAATGTTACTAATTACTCATTAAATGTAGGTAATAATACTACAGTTACCTCACTGTGTAAAAAATAACTCATCCTTACATTTATTGACTCCACCATATTATTTTGATCTCCATCTAACCACCTTCCCGGATTCATCTTCCTAATCATTACACAGCAAACAGCTAGCAAGCTTGATAGATGTGAATATAATTATTCAGCAGCTGAAAATACTCCCATTACTTTGATTTTATCACGATGAAAGATGAAAAGAACATTGTAGATGTACACTGTGTGCAGGTTATGGTAGTAACACTGTTCCATTGGAAGTTCTTTGGGATTCCAGGTAACACCTTCCACTATAAAGCCATGCTTTACATATCCGACTGGAAAGTAGATTTTATAAAGGTTTGACGTCCCAGCTGTTCAGTCATTTTTAAGATTCCCAGCTCTGCCGCACTCCATTCAGTAAGACTCTGCCAAGTGGTAATATAAAAAGAAAATATCCTCTTGCTTTTGTTGCAGGCTTTGCTGCCTCTCAAAGAAGACGCTGGCTCAAAGTAGTGCCTTGAATTGGATTATCTTAAATACTTAGTTGCATTATTGATTTACTCATCCCTTCCATTAGCACTTAAGTGAAAGAGAGGGATTCATACAGTATGCCAAGTTTATTTGGGGAGAAAGATCTGGGAGCGAGGCTATAGTTCATCACACAAAATTAAGCTTGTTTTATCATTTGGCAGACTCTGCAGCCTTAAATCACAACACAGACTAGGAGATGTAATGTTACAACTTAAGCAGATGACTTATGCATTACACAGGTTATAAATTATGTAATATCTACACATTCTCTACAATAGGCTCTTGTCAACCTGTCTCGCAATAACTTCAATGCACAACACCGAGTGCTGTATTATAGATAAGCTTCCTATCTTGTATAATCACACTCAGTAGAGATTTCTTGTGCCATTAATCTTTGTTTGCTGTCATTGTCTTTGTTTTTCAGCCTCACTGTACTTTAGCTGCTCTCATCTAAGATTTACAGTTCAATATAGATGTTCATTGGAATGAAAAGTGACACATCAAAAGTCATCAGGCCTCTTTGCTGCTTTAATAACATGATGTGATATCAGCAATACACAAATTCCTTCTCTGCATTATAACACAAGATTTGTAGGTTGAAAAAAGTGTTCGCGCCTGTATCCACTGGCAGATGGGATTTAATATTTTGCAGTGAATAAAAAAGGAAGGCTATGAAAACACGCAGTGTGCCTTCGGTCCCGACACGAGGCTACTTAAAATGTATTACAATAATTCCCCCTACTGGAGTCTCAATTTTGACTTAATTCTCCTACTTTTGTCGTCATGCCAATTGGTTTTGAATTAATTTTTTGGCTATTTCACCTTGAAGCTAAAGTGTGTTCATCTCATTTTGCAGGGAGCATTGCTCTCCAATAGCTCCGATACACCTACAGGTCATTAAAGTGCCATTTTAACACAAAAACACAAATCAGAACCAGATTTTTGTGCTATTCATGGCAGACATTTTCTAAGCAGTAGCCATTCCATGTATTTATCCCATAATTTCCTCTATATATAGTAGCTTATGGTGGAGTCTGCCATTCCTGTTAATGGCCTCAACATGCACAAGGGATTCACAGGAAACGATCCATGTATGTTATCCAGTTTTATTAATTTAATTTCATTAAAATCAGCCTCACTGTTCACTGTTTACGCCCCCACAGTCGTATCTGAGCTGTATCAAGTTGATGCAAAGTGAACATTTCCCACTGCTGCTGCTTCTCATTAAAAACACTGGTGAAATATGGGAAAACTCTTATTGTGAAGCAGACACAGGAAACAATGCTTATTAGTGCTTACTGTGATTCTTCATCAAAAAGGTGTCTAGAAAACAAATGTTATAGTCATATTAGTAATATTTTAACAGCAAATCACTTTTAAATATAGCAGGGAGGAATAGAACAAGAAGGAGCATTCACACTGAGCTGTTAGATGAAGAGCTGCGGGCGACACGCTGCACACCTCCAACTCCTCAGCAAGGTAACCAACTCCACTGTGCCCTGCTGTTGAGTGGAAAACTATTTGTGCTGTGCACGGCATGAAATCACATTGCGCCTGCTCATGGCATGATTGAAAATGTCAAATTATTGACTGACTTCTTTATTAAAAGAATGGGCATTTTGTTTGTTTGCACTGTAAGCAGAAGCACCAGATGCTGTCATGTTGTATCTCTGATAGAATAGCTTCTGAAGGAGTGTTTTCTGCCTCCACAATTCTGGGACCTATAGTCTGACTCACTGGATGCAGACTGTTAGATGCAGCCTGCCATTGTTTGCATCTGACACGCACTACTTTCCTCCTGTTTCACTCTCCACCCACCAGGGGCACCGTTGCTGCATCTGAGGCTTATAGCATAATAATAACAGGTGCAGCCAGATTTGACACAGGGCTGTGGAGATATACATGGCTATGCAAGACCATGTGACTTATCATATTAAACTGCATGTGCAGTAAACGCTAGTAAGGCTGAAATCGTAACGATTATAACTTTAGATTTATTTGTTAAATCATCCAACTGCAATTAAAACAAAACTTGGACCCATCCGCTAAGGGTGCGTTTTATGGATTTTAGGGTGGGGTTTATCACCTATACTGCAGCCAGCCACCAGGGGGCAATCTAGATGTTTCGGCTTCTCTTTTGGGGAGCTGTCATGCTGTCAATCTTTATATACAGTTTATAGTGCAAGACAAGATGTGTCTTCATATTTGTTAGAGTAGAAATGTACTTAATAAGGAATGGTTGTTTGGTTGGTTGTTGTTTAAGTCTGTGGCTCTTGTGTTGTGTAACTGCTTTCCGGCTCAGTGTGATCATCTGCTCTGCCTAAGCAGACAGTATTAAATGTATGCAAAACTATGGTGCTCCATCTTGAAACCAAATTCTATATAAGACATTATTTTCTGGTTTCTGATAATTTGTCAAAGGTAAACACAGAGCAAGTCATCTGCAGAGCAGATATGTATGCTATAACAGAAAAAATATGTTATTTAATTTCAGTGTGACTTAAAGTAATAGGTATTTGATATGTCTTTGTTATTACTCTCTTTACTCTGCATCCTGCTGTTAAAGGGGGAAAGATTAAAGTTGTGGACAGAGTTACATACTGTAAATAATCCATGTCGACTACACTTTTTTTTATACCTAAACTCAAGCTTACCCACAAAGCAGGTTTAAAACCGATGCATAATCTATACTATAGCTGCAAAGACCATTAAGGAGAAATTCACATTTCCAATTTAATGTATAAAAACACTGCTACAATTTAACTGGGTTTATTAATAGTGGGAAATTACAAAATTATAAAAGACAATTAATAAAATATTCTAGTAGATGAAAGCATTAATAAACATATAATACAATTCTGTCTCTTATCTGGTTCTGGTTCCAGGTCACAGGCTAAGCAAAGTATCCCAGACGGCGTTCTCCCCAGACACCTCCTAAAGCTCTTCCTGGGAGATCCCGAGGCATTCCCAGACCAGATGGAATATGTAATCTCTCCAGCGTGTTCTGGGTCTGCCTAGGGGTCTACTCCCAGGTGGACGTGTCCAGAATACCTTTTTTCTTTTTTTAAAATGAGTTATTTTTATTAACATACCTTTGCTCTTTTTACTGGGTTTTATTTTTCTCTTTCTGTACAGAACTGTGAGAAATCTTTTCTCAGACTGAAATAGAAAAAAAATTATAATTCAGGGGGGAGATCTGGTTAAAACACAGACTCTAGACTCATGATATCCATCTTAATACCTGCGTGACAGAATAGTGCCTACAATTAAAATCCATCATGACTGCCTGAGCGAACCTCACTGCCAATATTCTGCATGTCCTTTAATGCTTTGTGCTTTCATGTATCAGCTCATTAACTTTGCAGAAATGTTGGTATAGCTCGGGTCATTTCAACCGCTCCCTGGTGTGTCCCCTGCACCACTTGATCTGTGTGTCAGTGATAGGCCTCCCTGCTGCTCATCAGGCTTGAAAACAGCTTGTATCTGCAGCTTTTGGGCGGAGCGCGATGGCTGCAAACAAGAGCAAGCACCTATAGCGACGTTAGCAGCGGCCGTTCAGCTTCAGTCACCTGGCTCGCACTGCTCGTTTGACAGATAGAGGAGGCTGAGCTCAACAACATTTTCCCCCTCTTGTATTAAAGGACGCAGGATAAGACCCCTGGGAACACTGCCCGTCGACTTCGTCTAGACATTAAAAAAATGTTGCACACTTAATTGATGCTGTGCCTCTTGGCCCAAACATTAATTTAGACTCAGAATTTTGTCCCTATTAGGCAAATATTTTTATACAACGAATTTAAAAACAGACCTTTTAGCAAAAGGCCCCAGAATAGTTTGGAGGCTTACTATCATTGATGTCAATGTATCAAAGAACATCAATTCGACCAGGCAAAGAAACCAACTGTACCTCTTCAGTGGAGTGCAATAAAAGGACTTCAAGAGTACAATAGCAACTGCTATAATTCTGATTAGTCTGTGTCCAGGAAGCCATGTCCTACCCTGAGAGGATGTTTATTTTTACCAGGGTAACCCGATTAGTGCAAACCGCGACTGAGATGCTTCTAAAGGCCAATTTTCAGGCATCCTTCATGTGTTGCTTGAATCAGGTCTTCCCAAGGTCGTTCTGCCAATTTCACATCGTTTCATGCCAAACAATGAAATTCATTTAATTTCAATCTTTTCGTTCTACTGCTTTTGATGATAACATTTCAATCTTCCCTTGTCGACCCCTGTCCTGAAAGCTTTTCACCTCATTTACTGTCACTTAGTACTAAGGACAGAGCTTTTTTCTGTTTTTTTCTCCCCACAAAACACATTCATTAACGTTGTAGTATAGCAAAAGCCTGTATAGGAGATTCTTGGTATTTCAGATACTATTAACAGACAGACAGACATAGCCCCCTGTGCTACACTTCCATCAGATCCACTGTAATGGAATATGTCTACTAAAATTGCAGTTGTTCAAGTAAAAAGACCTTTATACTATGGCTGACTCCAAATAGTCAACTACACAGTTGCTTATAAAGTTGGAATAAAATATTTTTTACCTCTTTCCATGAAATGATTGTGACAATGTAATGTATTCTTGCATACCTTCTCAAAACTCTTCTAAAGTGATTACTGATGCATTTAAATAGGAATAAAAATAGAACATTGTGTCTGAAAACAAAGTTATTCCAACTTTATGGGCTACAGTGTATTTGGTGGAAGATGTGGTTATAAAACAAAGGATTATCCCATTGGGGTTATATGGGTGTGCTGAATATCTAACTTTACATAAACTGCTTGGTTTCTCACAAAACGGTATACCGTGTATAAATATCACCCTGGTAATAATACTGTTAATAACTCATGTGCTTTCAATCAATTTCCTTAGTGCATGTGAATAAATCAACATGACAGATGAAGTATCCAAATCAGCAAGACCATCAGAGGTTCAAAAAGGCTCAATAGCACAAAAATCAAATAATTGATTTAATAATCAGAGCACTTGCATAAGAATGTAGCAAGCAATATCAGAGTGCTAAACACACTTGGTACTTATAGCACCTACGATCAGTCAGTCAGTCTTACAGTTAGTCTCGTTTGCAGCGTCGCCCTTAACTCCGCCAAGACTGAGACTCCTGGAGAAACTACAACAACAAAGTAAACATCAACACATTCGCTGGAATATTTCTCATCCTGACACACTTCAGAGAGAGTTATGCTTCCCACAAGTTGGCCACGATGACACAGACTTTACAGCATGATCTGATGATCAAGGTTAAACTGGTGCTTCTCTTCTTCATAGACAAAGGCACAGGTTTAGAACCACAAAAAGCAGGCGTGCTAAAAGAAACTCTAAACCAATCTCCAAACTATCAAAAGTAAAGATTTGACCAATCAGATTTGACTATGTAAACCATCTCTGTAAACCAGGACAACATTGTTCAGCATTGTAGGCTTCAGCCATGCTGTTTAATGGTGATTTTAGGTGAGGCTGGAACATGTCCTGCACCTTTCGCATTCACTTAGTGTTCCGTCCAAACCTTAACAATCTCATAAGAATACTCTCCACAGCAATGATTAAGTCGATTGATTTTCCTGTAATTGCTGCGTCGTCCTCTTCTGGGGGGCTGAAGAGCAGGAGAACCATAGTTATTAAAAGAGATAATGGGTAAGTGCTATTTACGATGCTCTGTTTGTAAAATAAAGAGTAATTAGGTTGGAGAGAGAGAGATGAGACACTGCATCTGGCCCCAAATGCGAAGCTCCCTTTGTGTGATTAGTTTCCAAGAACATCCTCAGATCACATGTAGTGTATTCCCTTAGTGCATTAATTACAGATCCCAGCAATTTCCTCTTTCACTGCTTCCCTTGATTTTAAAAGTTCTGCACAGACAGATGCCCTTCTGCAACAGTGACATGTACTTTATGCACACCAGAGCACAATACATGGACATATACATTATGCACAGTACAGCAGCTTATAAGTAGAAAATTTCCTCTGGGGAAATTCTAAAAGGGCCACGGGGGCTACTGCCAGTGTGTGTACACTATGATGAGATTCTTCAGAGATTTCAAACTATGCCCTTTAACCTCAAAATGTGTGTGTGTGTGTGTGTGTGTGTGTGTGTAGGTGTAATTAAAATAACATAAAGTTACCTGTGTGTGTGTGTGTGTGTGTGTGTGTGTGTGTGTGTGTGTGTGTGTGTGTGTGTAATGAAAATCACATAAAGTTACCTGTGTGTGCGTGTATGAAGCATGTGTTTGCATGTGTGAGGAGTGTACGCACTTTAGTGCATGTGTGTGTGTGTGTGTATCTGTAACTGTAATCACATCAAAGATCAAAGGCAATCAGATCAACGCAATCAACAGAATTAACTGCAGCTGTTAATGTTCCGAAAGAGTGACAGCAGAGGTGGACAGACTCGAATTTCTGGCCTCGAACAGAAAGCATTTTTGGCAAAACCATAATACCTATCACTGATCTGACTTCACTTTGAGGGTCCCAAGTTCTTCCTGAACGTCTACATATGATTTTTTTTAAGAAAAATTAAAAAAATAGTTTGTTAGAGCGATCTAAAAAAACTGTTCCACCTTGTTTTTTTCCGAAATCTTCCTGCGTTTT
The DNA here is from genome assembly GCF_030273125.1 of Centropristis striata. Classification (NCBI taxonomy): domain Eukaryota; kingdom Metazoa; phylum Chordata; class Actinopteri; order Perciformes; family Serranidae; genus Centropristis; species Centropristis striata. The sequence goes on along the minus strand of NC_081522.1, from coordinate 17,794,191 downwards.
TAATATGGGACCCAATGAGGCTGTTGGTGGTTTTGGTGGCGCATCTTTGCGTCATACGCCCAAACTATAACTCTGACAGCTTTACCAGAGGATTGTGAGTGAGAAGACAAATTTTCCTACATTTTTATGTATAAATTATTTCTGTAGAGTGGAATTTGTGGCCTGGAGCGCAGTTTTCAAATGTATTTTTTGACAATTTTTTTTCTCCCTCTACACTCTGGCGATGATGTCAGACACTGTGACACGAACATTCCGTGCAATACACACCCATTATAATCTCAGAATTTCTCCAAAAATGATCATGGTCATTGAACAGGGATTGATAAAAAACTATATGACCTATCGAAACGTGGATTAATACACCGATACACAAGACTTGTGTCTACTGTTTAAGGTTTAAATGGAGTCTCTAGGTGAAATTATGCCGGAGAAGTAGACTTTTAAAAATCTCCAATGATTGTTCTTTTTCGCTCATTTTTTGTAGGCCGTCCCATTCATTTCAATGCAAAATTATGGGCAGTTTATCTTACGTCGCGAAAAATTCGTATTCCGTAGAGCCGTGAAATGTTTAATTCTGTTTGTAATGGACTTTTATAATGTGTTATTTCCACTTTTTGAATTGAATAACTGACATAAATAAACTTTCTATAATATTTTAATTTATTGACATGCACCTGTGTGATATACTAACATTGACCAAAATTAAGGGTACAGTACAATCCTTGTGCATTCTCAGGACACTGGTTTCATCCATTAATGTTTCCTGCAATTTTCTCACAGTTATCATAAATGCAGTAGGAATAATCAGACCACTGTGGTCAATGGCGGCCCACATTATGGGCATAACCATGCCATTCATGCATCAGGAGTTCACTGGGACAAGTTCTAGTTTACAATAAAAAAATCCTCTTTATTCCACAGTTCTGTTAAGTGTTGTTACAGGGATGTTCAACGTCAATTTTTCCTAATCGATAACTATAACTAGGGAAATCATGTGGCTCGGGCCTTCATTGAGCCTCAACTAATGGAATTAAATCCAAAAGCCAACAACAGCTACAAAAAGATGACATCTTTTTACAAATAGTGTTCATACATTAACATGAATTACATCTAATTTTGTTTATCTGACTTTAACAAATTCTGATTTTAACTTAACACTGAAACTGTCCTTATATATTAACTTGTACTTCTATAAATGTAACTTGGCTCCCACAAGAAATGACAACAATAAAGTTTCAGCGAGTAAAGCAGTCGCAATAATGTTGGTCATGTGTTAATGGATGTTTTATGTTATGCGTTTGACTGGCATCAAATTTGTTGGGGATCATCTTGTCACCCATTAGTCTGTGTGGGAAAAGTGTGCCAGGAAGCACTAAACACAGCTTGGTTCAGACCGTGTGATGAACACCTACAGAGAACAGGAATCTGTCATAATAAAACAGGTTATCACTCTGCAGGAACATCATTCAGCCAAATTAAAAGTGCATATATGAATTCTTAGTTAGATCCTGTTTGATTACATTTGACAGCAAATCAGCAATTCATTAATAATTCACTGAAAGCTTTTTGTAGTTTTCACTCCGAATTTCATGTAACATGGACACATTTGAATCGAAATGTTTTCTTATAATCAAAACAAGTTATTTTTAATTGGCACTAATTTGATGCTTTTGATACATATTATTATATTATAATGAAAAGGTTAAATTGATGCATGCTTTACAATATGTGTTTTTAGAGCTGCACAGTGCAAAGTTGTCACCTTCAGTCAACCAGTTCATTCCAAAGACACATTAATGATAATGTGTCCGGCACGTCACACTCAAAACTATAATCACAATCAGTACTGTACAGTACTGTCAATGTGCCCCCCAGCACACGGCTTACTGTCTACCAGAGGTATGAAATGCAGATTCTTCTATCATACAGGAAGTGTGAAACAAGTGTACAGAGTGTAGATATAACACCCCAGGACATGGCAGGTAGAGAATAGGATGACAGGATTACAGTAGGCATGTGACAAAGGGTTCAGGCAAACAACATAAAAAAGTTTCAACAGGTAAACAAGCAAGCAGGTTTCAAACAATGCACACAACAACTTAGAAGGTCTGGAAGCTATTTGGATTTGGAAATGCTTTCTAAAATATATGCTGGGACAGATTGGGTTCACCAGAATAAATTAGCCACATTTATGTGTCACGCTGTCTTCAATGTTGATGGGCAGTCATTTAAAACAAAAGGCGCAACTGAACAGCAGTGCATTAACTGCTGAATTTATTTCATGCATTTAATAATGCATGAATGTTATCTGTGTGTGTGTGTGTGTGTGTGTGTGTGTGTTCGGGGTCAGTTAGACACATCTTTACCCACTGCTAACATTTATTTAGCTAGACTAGATTTAACCCACATTTTGTATTGAAGCAAAAAATTGCCTTCTCCTCTGATGTGATTTTATGCCTCAAGATTTTTACCCGAGAGCCTGCTGATGATTACAGGTCATGTATTGTTAAACACATTATTATGGGGATGAAATGTGCAAATATAGATAGCAGATTGAGCATGAAAAACAACAACATACTCACACACACAAATGTAACCTTCCACAGTGGAGCAATCTGTTTTCTTTTAGCCTTAAATGTAAAAATTGCATTGCATCATTCGTGGAAAAGTAATGAATAGTCATATTAATGAACATAATATTCAAATAATTTTATTTTGGAATGAATATACCAAATCTTAAAACAATGTAAAGTCAAATAAACCAAAATACTTTGAGAAAACTAACACCATTAAGCATTCAGCATACACAAACCTAATGATAGTCGTCATTTAATGTAATATTTTTTCCTATTTTAGGAAATTGTGATCATGATACAAAAAAAATGTGTTGGCATGCTAAATGTTCAGGTCTCACAACCTTGATTTTTCTAAGAGTCAATATCCTCAGACAGGGCTCTTTTGTCTTTCAGAGTCCCCTGTTCTTGAATGCTATATTCATCTTTCCATGTGAAGCAATTGTATGCTTTCCCCAGCACAATTACCAAACCATGACAGCCCATTTCAGCTTTGTCTAACTCCTCACTTACCGTTCCAAATATATCCATTACCATGCAGATTGGTCCATTATCCTCTGCAATAGGACACTTATTTTCGAGTGAGATGTTGTGATTTTCTGTAGCAGAGTGGGCGGCTTTCAAACTTTTGGTCAAGAATCTCCCTGTTGCCTCTAACCAAACAATCTCTTCCCATTCTATTTCAATTAATAAACAAAACCTGGCTGCAATTTTTGTGTGATTTCAGAGCAAGTTTGTACAGTAACAGTGAAAATCTGACTTTACAGGACTTTGATACTGTTTTCAAAGTGAACGCTGACTGCCCTCAGCTTTGTCTTTCAAGCTTCCACATCTGACGAATAGCCATTTCAGCAGTCATAGTGTGTGGTCTCTACGCCACAGTGAATATGACTGTCCTATTTCCACTCTGCTGCCACCTTAAACCACTAGTGTCCCTCCTCTAGGCGTGGTCCCCGGATCCCAGTCCTGACAAAGACCTGCCAAACCACAGCTACTTCTGATCCCCCAGGCTGACAAGCCAATCCATCTTCACCTGCAGAGTAACTTTACTCTGTTTGACATCAGCACCCGCCCTCTATCAAGGAGAACTGAAATAGATATGCTAAAAGATTCAATGCTTCCTCAATGATCATGACATCGAGAAATCTGCCTTTAATTTTAGCTTCATTCATTGATAATCATTTATAAATTAATATAATTGTTGGTAATGCTTTATATTAAGGTCCTTGTAATAACCATTAATTAACAAGTAATAAGGCCCTTTTAAGTCCTTACAAGATGCTTATTAACATTATTGTTAATAATGTGTGTGTGCTAATGTGTGTTTATAAGCTAATATAAGTGTTAATAATGGCATTACAAACACCCATGACCCACCCATTATGTCTTTGCCATGCCTTTATTAATCTTAATTTGTTTGCTTATTGATATTAAAATATACTTTATTGCTCATCTATTATAAGCTAACTATAAGTTAACTATGCTTTTTGCAACAACCGGATCTAAAGTAAGAACAATGTCTTATTACTTGTTAATTAATGGTTATTAAGGACCTTATTATAAAGCGTTACCTAATTGTTTTATGCAGTAATGTACACAGATGCAAGCGCTACAAACTTATTTCACAACCCATGTTTTGTTCCTCTCACAGCAAACAGGCCGTATCAGTGTAATGGCAGTAAAGTATGACTGTAATAATTTTATTCTGTACAGTATATTTCGAGGGCAAACAGTTAGGTCCTGAATGTTCACACACTACCACGGAGCCAATAAGCAGTGTCAGGTTTGCAGCACTAACAGGATTAAGCACCAAGACTTTATGTCTTTTACAGCCGCTGCCAGGCACAGGCCTGGAAATAATGGGATCAGTTTTGAAGCAGTTCATCATGGAGGAAACCACCTCTTCCCACATTAGCTTAGTGTGAAGGCCCCCGCTGCATATAGGCAACATGGAACACGCCCATAAATTGTAAACAAGTAATGACATCATGGATAAACACATGGAAACGTCCAATGTGGGAAGATGAATATTTAACGTGGTAATTTTACTAACAAGAATAACTGCAAAGAGGGCATAGGTTTGTGGAAAAGGGTGCTAGTCAATCACCCATGCACTGTTAACGACAGCATTAACCAAACACAGTTCATAAAGTCTGTATTAATTGAAACTGTTTCCTAATCAGAGGGCCCGTGCTTCAAACCAATTCCGTCTGACAGAAAAGACAGTTCAGGCTTCCTGCTGTATAAGTGATGCATTACAGGATGTAAAAGAACCAAAAGCAACATGAAGGTCAAAGTGCATGGATTATTCAAGTTAGTGCGATACTTTTGAAGGCACATTAAAAGCCAGAGAGACTCATGCGATGCTTTGCTGCTCAAAAGAGTTTTGACAGATGGTAAAAGTTTTAAAGCTGAAATAATAAGCTTCACTGCCACACATAGGAATGTGTGCCATCATCACCTAGGAGAAAGTGAGGACACATTAGCTACAATTTCAAGATCCATTACTACTTATATCATATATGGGACCTATTTTCTTATAAAGTGGAGTTACCGAAAATAAGCAAACACTTGATTATTTACACATCCAGCTTTCTTTAACCTATATGACCACATTGGACGTTTGGTCCTAAACCCTCAAACACACTGCCAGAAGATCATCACCTTATATTTAAACTAACCCTAAACATGCTGTTACTGTTGTGAAAGGGTTGCAGTTTTGTTATGATAAGGCACCAAAAAGACTTAATTAAGGTTAGGCAAAAAAGTACATACTTTTGTGGTGTGGGAAAAGATCATTAAAAGGGTATTAAAACATGACACTGAATTTAAGTAACTTTACTACTTTACTTTACAAATAACACTGTTAACTATTTACATGGGACACGAACAACACAAGTCTACTGAGTCATAATCCAGTGTTTGTTTGAACCATCCACCACCCTTCACACCCTTCCTAAGTGGACTTTGTTGCTCTTTATACTTTTTATCCTTGCTTTCCCTTCTGCCTTTTAACTTTCTAACATCCATCTTGGCAGTATTCATAATTACTGTGGCCATTGAGGGTACTACTACTAACAACAAGCATAAATATGACTCTAAACAAGTTATGGAGATGCTTTTTGGGAGACGACAGCCTCTCTAGCAGACACGGAGTGACTTTAGTATTCATTTTGAGTTGTGTTTCTGACCACCCAACAAATCCAAGTCCATTATTTAACAGACTTTGTGTACAGATAAACATTCTGTCTATGCTTGTTGTCACTGTTTGAAAAAAGTGATAAAGTGCTCATATAGGAGCTGTTTGCTTATTTAAAATTACAGCTACACTTCATAAAGTAACTAATGAAGCATATCCGTTGCTATTTGTGGAAATGTGAAACACTGACAAAGGTAATGCAGGAAGAGCAATTCAGAACCGTGTTGAGAACATATAAACAGTGCTTGATTGGTAATAATGACGCTTCATTAGAACCAGGTCATGAATTGCCAAACATCAATTTAAATTTTGAATTTTGTAACCATGGAGATGTTGTTTTGAGAGCTTCACCTAGTACATCAACATGACATTTCATATCAGTCTCACATGGTTCTCACCAGAAGTGTCATAATGTAACTTTTACTATAATTTCAGGATCTGAATCACCTCAGTGATGGCTTTTATTTAAGCCCTATGTTACATTTAAGATCACTTACATGAAGATGACTGCATTACTTATCACCTTGCTATCTGTGTTTGGAGCCCTGTCTGAGCTCCCTGATGCCAGCAGCCATTTATTCAGATAGGACCTGCTGTCATAACAAATTACTGGAGCAATTCTCAGAGAGAAATGATTGTCAACTTTGACATGAGGTATGTTTGAAAACAATAAAATACTGCTATGCTGTTTTGCAAGGGGGAGGGGGGGAGGGGGGTAGAATTGTGTTCTTCCTACAAGTAACATAGGGATAAATGGGTTTTTTTGTACCATGCAACAATACTTCTTCTGATGATGACTCAGGGGGGAGGTAAAGACAAGATTTGACTGGTATTTCGCAGTGGTAATTTTAGACCGGAGCCAGATTGCAGTTGGGAGATGCATCATTCCCACAAGTCACATGGTTTAATCAATAAAACAGGACCCCTTAGGCCAGTCAGTACAAGTTTGTGGTTCTACAACATCCCTTGGCAGGTGGCATCAACATCAGCTGGCACTCTTGTAATCACTTTTTTTTAGTACAATAGGCTTGTACTCAAATTGTCTTATCGATTTTGGCCTAGAAAAAATCTCTCTGTATTTCTCACAGTTCTAAAAGAAAAAAATGATGAATAAATAGCTCAAAATTAGAACACAGCCACTGTATTGGAAACGAAGAGGGATAAAACATTGCCTTTAAAATGGCATTAAAAAGGATGATTGAAGAATTACGCACAAGCAAGGAGCACCACAGCAATCAAATTCCTCCAATAATCTCAACATTTTAACCCTCTTTATCTCAGTATCTGTCAGTATTATTTTGCTCTCTTTGGGTAAACATGGGGAAATCATTCCTGAAGGCATTCTGATTAGCCCAGGGGGAATGGTAATGAAATACAGTACCTGCTTGAGCGAATGCCTGCTTTATTACTCTATTATACATGAAAGAAGCTGAGGGCTCTTAGAAGCCCTCCTTCAAAGCAGGAATCATTGCCTCACATCTCTCTCATGCCTGTTTCCATTCAGGCCCCATTAATTGCTGTTTATTTTGTTCCATTTTTGCAAATAAAATGGAGGACATGTGAGTTTTTGAGTTTAGTTCTCTGTATGCATCCAAAGGAATGAGTAAAGGGGGGAAAAAGAAAGAGAAAGAAAAGTGCTCCAATATGGATTGCTGTCTAAATAGTTAAGGACAGGTGATGACATATGATGATATAGTTTCAAATTAACCAAATAAAGACTGTTCTCTAAATTACGTTTATAGGGCTGGTGTTTAGTCAGGAGGTTATTAGGTGGATCTTTAATTTAAACTCAACTTGTTTTCTTTGATTATCTATAAATTTATCCATCTATGTATCTGTCTGTCCCTCTATCCATAATTTGATGACAACGGTCTGTCAGTTGGTTATTTGGCTGCTCAACAACTTTTGTCCAGATTAAGAAATATTTTAAATTTGGATGGATTACCATCAAATGTTGCACATACATTCTTATTTCCGAGAGGAGGAATACTAACCCATGACTTTTCCCTTTAATGTGAATGTAGGGAAATGTCTTGCCATGTAATTGTTGGTTGGGTACAGACATTAATAAGGGACACATCATTGGCAGGGCTGGCCGACCCAATTGGCTTCACCCTTCCTTGCGTGGTATATTTTTTTAGCCCCTTTTTTTGTGAGTGAAATGATTTTATTAACGATTTGACTGGAACCTGAATTGAATTAGATGCATATTTTTGTTTGACATGAATACATGGAAAACAAATTATTATCCAGCAATTCACTTTAATACAAAATAACAATGGGGACCTGGTCTTCATATACAGTAGTGTTCATAATAATAGCAGTCCAATGTGACTAACCAGATTAATCCAGGTTTTTAATATATTTTTTATTGCTACATGGCAAACAAGGTACCAGTAGGTGCAGTAGATTCTCAGAAAACCAACAAGACCCAGCATTCATGATATGCAGCTCTTGGGCAATTAGTTGAAAGGGGTGTGTTAAAAAAAATAGCAGTGTCTGCCGTTGACTTTACAAACTCAGAACTATTCTGTACAAACTTTTTTTGTTTCTAGGATTTAGCAATCGTGTGAATCACTAAACTAATATTTAGTTCAGTTTTTTTATAACTGCTTTACATCTGTGTGGCATGGAGTCAACCAACTTATGGCACCTTTCAGCTGTTACCCCACTCCAAGATTCTTTAACAACATTCCACAATTAATTTTCATTTCTTGTTTTTGCTTCAGAAACAGCATTTTTGATTTTCATTTGATTTTCACCCCACAAGTTCGCAATTAGATTAAGGGCCTGTCCTCTTCAGCATAAGGCAACATGACCTCTTCAAGTATTTTGACATATGCAAACTGATACATGATCCATGGTATGTGATAAATAGGCCCAACACCATAGTAGAAACATGCCCATATCATGATGCTTGCACCACCATGCTTTACTGTCTTCACTGTGTACTGTGGCTTGAATTCAGAGTTTGGGGCTCGTCTCACAAACTGTCTGCGGCCCTTGGATCCAAAAAGAACAATTTTACTCTCATCAGTCCACAAAATGTTCCTCCATTTATCTTCAGGCCAGTTCATGTGTTCTTTGGCAAATTGTAACCTCTTCTGCACATGCCTTTTTTTAACAGAGGGACTGTCTTGTAAATAGATTAGCTTCACACAGACGTCTTCTAACTGTCACAGCTCTTCCAGGTAACTCCAGACTGTCTTTGATCATCCTGGAGCTGATCATTGGCTGAGCCTTTACCATTCTGGTTATTCTTCCATCCATTTTGATGGTTGTCTTCCGTTTTCTGCCACGTGTCTCTGGTTTTGCTCTCCATTTTAAAGCATTGGAGATCATTTTAGCTTAACAGCCTATAATTGTTTGCACCTCTTTATAAGTTTTCCCCTCTCCAATCAACTTTTTAATCAAAGTACGCTGTTCTTCTGAACAATGTCTTCAACGACCCATTTTCCTCAAGCTTTCAAAGAGAAATGCATGTTCAACAAGTGCTGGCTTCATCCTTAAATAGAAGCCACCTGATTCACACCTGTTTTTTCCTAAAATTGATGACCTCGCTGATTGGATGCCACACTGCTATTTTTTTTAACACACCCCTTTCAACTAATTGCCTAATTGAACAGCCTTAATAGCGTGCATATCATGAATGCTGGATCTTGTTGGTTTTCTGAAAATCTACTGCACCTACTGGTAACTTGTTTGCCATGTAGCAATAAAAATATATTAAAAACCTGGATTAATCTGGTTAGTGACATTGGACATTATTTTGAACACTACTGTATGTAGTGGAGTTTGCTGCTAACAATTTGATTTACTCCTTTTATTGGCTTTTAAAATGCAGCGTGTATGCAATTGAATGGCCATTTTGGAAGATTTTGGCATTCCATATTTCCAAATTGTACAGTAAAAAGGCATGAAATGCATGTCATGAACACATGAGGACCTGGTCTTCAAGATTGCACTGGAGTTTGCTGATAGCTACTATTTGATTTACTTATTTTATTGGAGCAGCATGAATACAATTGAATGGGTATTTTGCAGTCATGCAGCTGCGTGACAAACAAGACCACCGTAAAGTGTGATGTAACTGCGCATAAAAATTCAAAGTGCAGATGGCGCGACCGCAGTACTAGACTATGTTTTAGGTCGGTCAGTCCACCATGGGCTGCAGAAAAACAGCGCCGGCACACCGTGCAGTGCGCTTTATAGATGTTGTTGCACACTTTTTCCACCTAGGTGTTTCCTTACTAGTCGCATTGCTGCTCGAAGGTTTATCGCCCCGTAAAACAGTGTCGGCGTCTGTGTCACTGTCACCTATGCATGCTGCTTTGTTGTCTACAGCTACTTTCTCCATGAGCAGCAGTACCTCCTCGACCAATGGGATGAGCATATTCTGTATCGTCATACTTGTGTGGGAATATGCTGTGAGCTCATTGGTCACAGAGCAGGACAGGGCAAGTTTACCGTAAGTTTTCATACAAATCGCCCTGTTATTCATTTTCCATTGGCATTTTACTGACTATTTTTTGACTATCACAGTAATACGGAACAAATTAAATATGGGATGGGTGCTTTTGTTTCTTAATACAGGGCAATTCAATTTTTCAAGGGACGGTTGGCAACCATAAGTGCGGGTCACCTGTGTTTTAACAATGTGAGACAGAGGACTGAAAAAACATGGCTGATACGTACGTACGAGCCTATAGCCACTTGAATATGACAAAGCAGATACAGAGACACAGAGATAAAGAGCTAAGGCCACAGAGTCTTTTACACAATAGAAAAAATGTAGAGTTTGTGTTTCTAGCAGAGGCAAGTAAAACTAGGGGTAAATATCTACATATACTAGTGGATCGAATTATGGTCATAGATGAGAAAACACTGTACTGCGCAAGGAAGTGTATAAAGGAATAATATTTTATAAGGAAACCCAGGGTCCATATTTTGTACAGTCAGTAATGTTTGGCTGGGGAATGAGTGCTCTCTGAAAAGACAGGATTTCATGATATGATGGTACGTCAGTAGTGACTCTGCAGCCCTTGCTGTGGGGATAAGATGTCATTAGAGAGCCAGGACATGGAGGAATTGCAGCCAGGTGGTCAAAGGTTAGTACAAGGATAGCGGAGCAACACACCCAGAAGATACGTAGTGCAGCCCTGAGTAGGGATGAAGCAGCACAGAGCTGGGGGTGTGTTGCTCCCTAGAGGCAGGAGAGAAAACAGGTAGAATGTGAAATGCATCCATTTGGGAAGGCCGCAGACAAGGGCATGAGTTGCACAAGGCAAAGAGAGTTAGAGGGGGAGCATGCAGAAACTCAAGCCCAGAGTGAATCACTGTAATCCAGCGGTTTCATTTCAGCCTAAATGTTTCATTTCAGTTAGATGGGGTGAGGGGCATTGAAGTAATGGCATGGCCTCGGGGGCTTGAGGTGAGGAGAGCAAGGTTATGTAGAATGGAAAAGGGGGAATGATGATAGTACCAATTACGTAAGCAATGTTTTGAGCCTGATTTTAAAAATAGAAAGTGTGGGTGATTCCTTAAAATAGGTAGACATACCACAGACCACTCTGTGAGATAAGGGAAGTGAAGGAGAAAGACCTACCATCTGTTTACTTTTTTAGAAATGATAGGGCAAACTCAGCTTGAACACAAGGCTCAGGCAGGCAGTGCAAGTCTGAAGCAATTCGCTATGAGGGAGCGAGTGTGTAATGATGTGTTCTGGCCCTGGTTCCAAGCACGATTTTGGCAGCAGTTGTGGATGAGTTATCAGTGTAATATTAAGGGTGGTCGTGGTGCACCCACACAAAACAGCAGTCGTCTCTTCTGTATGCGACAAAATTGTTAATCAATTTGTTGCCATTGTGTCATCATTCCTTCAGAAGTACTAGTCTGGGGAAGAACACGAGTTCAGTTTTTCTATCCTTTAAAATAAAAAATCATCTTGATTAGGCATTTACTGCAAAACGTGCTCCATTTTTGCGGAATGAAGCCCAAAAGTATTGTAAGACAAAATTACATAACATTAGTGAGCACACAAACAATGATTCAAAGGTTTCACAAATGTATATAGTATATTCAAATTATATGACAGCTGCTGGAGTTTTCTTGGAATTTAGAACATTTAGTCTCTTTTATAGACAGTTTTGAAGATGTCAAGATGTGTCCTCCAGTTTCCAAAGTAAAAGAAATTATTCACCCAATTTCCAGAACGGCAACTGAGTAGCAGAAGCAGGCTTCAGGTTGACAGTAGGTCAAGAGGCAAAGAGAGCCAGGAGAGGCTCAATGAGGACAACAGGGCAGATCTCTGCCCAGTTAACCTCTGTTATATCTGTAGCTGGTAGGGAATAGAAGCTTGGAGATGGGCCAAAGAACTGACAGTGTGCCTATGTTTCCATGATGGTGAGCGAGTGTTACCTGTATGCCGGCATACATCTATAAAGACTGCTCACTTTATTCCTGAAATAGAAAGTCCCTGTGTTGGCGCAGGTGGTACATAATCTCATGTAAGCACACTGTGCACTATATTTTGGTGAAGGTATGCCAAATACAACTGACTGAAATAGAGTCACGTCCTCAAAGGAGTAAATAGCAGAAAGTAGGAAATTTTCTTTCATACAATACACTGTGTTTATGGAAGCATTACAATACCCCGTTAAATACAGCAAAACCTGGACAAGGAGTAGTAGTAGATTGGATACAAAATGTGTTGACTTTCCATTCAAGACAGGCCTGTCTTTGGAAATAGCTACATCAAACACACTAAGTCTTTTGTGACAGCATCACCTGAGTGAGTCTATTTCTGGTAAAGCGAGAACAGACTGAGGTGCAAGACCTTCTACCATGGTGCCCAAGCAGTTTAGTTGAGGCTCAAGTGAGTGCACAAAGTATTTGGGACATCTCTCACTATAATGAAATACAAGAACAACACAAAACTACAGCCTCTAAAGTTACCAAAATATTTGATTCAATGTATTTTTATTATGACCTTGAGACAGGCAATATTGACTTTAGAAAGTGTCAAATGTTTCCCATGTGAAATCTGATAACCATAACTGTCATATAGATGTAGTGGAGTACAAGGTAATGCATTGCCTTCTTTATAGTGGTTGAAGTAGACAAGTAGAGTAGCATAAAATGAAACTTAGATTTAGTAGTTAACAGATTTTTTGGCCACTTTGCCACAGAAACAAGTTACAGTATAAATGCACCATGACCAGGACATATGGCAAAATTGTTTGGTTTTTTAAAGCTTTTCCTGCTGACAGTTGCTGCCTTCTGTGGATGAAAATCAAAACGTTGAGTCAAAAGAAGCTGAAACTCTTTGTTGATCTGAGGGGAAGTGCAGAGCCAGCCGATAAGTGGGTTCATCACGATGAGCAACACCTTTCTTCATAGGCTTCAGACAGCCATTTGATCTGTTGCTATTATAGAAATTCGGACTGTAACAGATTTAGAGACAATGCCTGAGTAAACACACTGCAAATTGGTCAGAAAATCAGTCTGATTTTTCTTCTGACCTGCAAACACCGCAAAATGACCTGATGTGTCAAGGGTCTTGACACATCAGTCTTAAAATACACAAAAGATTGCATTGGTGAAGAGATAAATCAGTTCAGACACTTACAGACTAAAACACCTTGAATATTATTCTAACACCACAAACTATCACCTCAGATATGACCGTCAGATTCACTCAACACCAGTTTATTTTGTCAGCTTTTTTCAGCAGACTACATGGTGCAATCTCATTCACACAAAATTACAATATCAACAGTGCAAAATGAACAATAGTCATAGAATATTACACCATGCATAAACATAAATTCAGCTCTAAATCTATAAAACAACCAAGTACAATTTACACCATGCATAAACATAAATTCAGCTCTAAATCTATAAAACAACCAAATACAATTTCTACCTTGATAACTGCAACATATGTTGACAAAGCAGCAGCTCTTTGTTCATGCACCACCTCATGTGATGAGCAGATAATCCTCTATGTGTGTTTAAGTAGTATAAAAGCTCTGTCATGTTCACAGAAGGGGCCGGTTTACAAGGTTACATTGTAATGAGTCTCTTTGCCAGGCCGTTCTCTCATCAGATATGTTACTGTTGCTGCTGTTAGAAGCTCAAATCATGCTATCACTGTGTATACAGGGCCAGCCAGGTCCATCATTAATACTGCTCTTATCATTCTGTCCGCCATGATTCCCATCCAAGGCTTTGTTATCAGTGAGACCCATATCAAACCGTGTCTGTCTTGTTGGGACATACAGCAGAAGATTTGCCACTAAGCACACTGTCTGTTAGCTGTTGCCTGTTGGCCATCAGAACACACCACAACCTTGACATTAATGATTCAATGAGCACAGTAATTGAGTGCCTTTCTCATTTCCTGGCAGCCACAATACAAAGCTGATGGTGGGGAGACAGGAGAGATACAGAAGGAGGAGGATAAGAGGGTGAAAAAGAAAGGCTTATGGAGAGAAAAAATAAAGGTAGGAGAAAGAGATAGGAGTGAGTGAGTGAGGAGGATAAGACACGGAGGGAAGGAAATAAGGAAGACGAGTAAAGTGTGGGGTAGGATGAGAAGCGGATCAGAGGCAGAGGACAGTGAGGAGAGAGATTGCATTTGCTCATCATCCCAGTGGACCTGGCTGTGCTCTGAGGTTGACAGTCCTGAGAGCTCCTGTCCTTCAGCCTTCCCATGCGCCTCTGGCATTATCTCCTACTTACCATAGAGGGCCAGGCATTCTGCGCTTCACATCAAATTTAAAGTAACTTTAGAAATAATAATTCCTGTCATGAGCTCCACTAAGGCCTGCTATTATCTCAATTTCTCACCTAAATCTACAATTCTGCTGAAGTGGTTCAGCAGCAATACTGACATAGGAAATTAAATTGTTATTTTTAGTAGTTATGTTCATTGGAAATCAGGTGCTCCTGTGGTATGCCAGTGAACATAATGATCACTATAATTTTTCAGCAAAATCAAAGTTATTACAATGTATCCAGTGGGGGACATGGGTGTCTGTATTCAATTGCATGGTAATCCATCTTATACTTTTTAAATATCCACCACATGGTGGCAGGGGAAGAAAAAAGGATACAATGGCCCTCATTTATCAAACGAGCATATATTTCGTCTTACGACAGGGTTCACATGTGATTTATCAAACGTTCGCATCTCACCAATCATAGCGTTAGAATGATCGGCTGTTGATAAAAGTGGCGGCTCAAAACAAGCATCATTTAAATACCACGCCCTCATATATACCTGATTCAGATGGCTAGCCCTGAGACTTTACGACACTAAAGGATGCAATACGGCCAAAAAGAGGATTTATTTTACCCTTTTCTTTTTTTTTAAGTCACCTTTATTAGCAAAGTGCACCGTCACAAATAACTACAAGAGTGAAATAGACATTTACAGATATACATGGTGACGGAGGTTTATGAAATAAAAGTACTTATAGTTATTATAAACTCAAACAAGTTCACGGAATATTTTACATTTGGAGCACAGACTGAAAGTTTTTACAGCTTTTTGGTTGCAGCCAGGAGGTAAACAATGTTTTAAAGTAAGTTTTAATCCAAAAGAAGAGTTTCTCAGAGGCAGAAAGTGAAACGCTGACGTCCAACAGTTGCAAAAGAACAAACTGGTTTTGTTTTTGGCGGCATAAAAAGTAAAAAGGAAGGAAATAATTGCTGTGGTCAGCATAGTAGCAGTGGACCATGCAATTATTATCATTATTATTGTTATTATTATTATTATTATTATTATTAATAATAATAATAATAATAATAATAATAATAATAATAATAATAATAATATGGAAAGATATTATTCACCTCTTTACATTTAGTAAGAATTCTGTCCCAGACAGAGGTGTGTGTGGCAGCGCTGATTGGGATTGTTTCTATTTGGGCACCACTGGTGGTAAAGGAGAGACTGACGATCCGATGTCCGAGCCGGATAACGGTAAACATTTAATAGCAGAAGACAACAACATTTAATAGCCTCGGCTTGTAGCCTTTTTAAAGAATTTCATGGTCGCAGGATGTATTTATCTTTAATGGTGTTTTAGTAATAAATGAGAGAGGCTTAACATGTTTTGGTTTGTCACCTTTGGAAAGCAAAACACCGCTGAGTTTTATCAGCTCCAGGTATTGATAGTATAGTCTAAGATCAATTCTCCGACTCAGACTTGTGGACTTCATGCTGACTCAAATTTGTGTACACAAGCTGAGAGCAGACGTGAGATCTGATTGTACCCTCCGCTCATGTCCAAATTGATAAATGCCGAGCCTTGCGTAGAAACGATCATACGCCCACTTCCTATTGTACGCTCATTTGATAAATGAGGGCCATTGTCTGGAACAACTGTGATGTTTAATTGCATAATATGCAATTGAACATCACAATAGTCCTATTATTATGTGAAAGGTCAAAGGATCAGTACCCAATTTTATGAGCATCCAATAGATATATGTCACTGTAAAACATAAAGGCCAATGTTAGAGCGTCAGAGTGGTTCACCCTCTGGTGACGATGCATGTCTGTACAAGATTTTGTGACAATTCATCCAGTAGTTGTTGAGATATTACAGTCTGTCAAATTCTATAAAAAACCTAAAAATGCTATTTTCAAGTTGAATCATGCTGATGTGAAATCTTTGGACAACTTAAACTGTTTTTTCACTTCAGGAATCACAACAAGGGATCTGCTCTTTTCCAGTTACACTGAGACCGTCTGACAGACAATTATTGCTACCAAAGTAGGCTAAAAGCAGATTTCACAATAATCACATGTTTAAAGTAGCTATTGTTACTGGAAATGCCTACTGTATTACAGCTTTATCTGATATGTAGAGGAAAGCCTTATGTTTCCCTCTGAATTTTATTTATTTATTTATTTTTTTTATAGTCATGAAAAAGAGTTGCATCTGGAGAACCACAGTACGTATTGAATATGTGAGAGTTAGAAATCTGTGCTCAACATATACATGAAACAAGGGAACTATTTGAAGCAGCCCATGGCTCGAGTTAACGAGAAGTAGTTTGTCACATAGTTAAACCACTGATCGTAAGATTGCATAGTGTTCTAAGACTCAGGAATGATTCCTTCACAAAAAAGTAATAATAAATGTAACTGATTGCAAGTACAAATTAGATCATAACCTGTTATGTGGGTGAAAAGTTATTAGGGTCAGCTGTCACATTAGCAAATAGTACTGTAGTTGAATAAAATGTGATTACACTGATGTTGTCTGGAATATTTCCTGCCAAAAGGCTTTCCTTTCGTTGATTAGTGATTGAGTTGGACAAAGAAGTTATAATTTGTGTTGCCTATGAGTAAGGATAAGTGGGTCAGGTAGTACAAGAAGCGTTTTTGTGGCTGTTTCCCCCTTTAGTGGGCCTGTTTTCAGACGTGTAGTCTCTTTGGAGTTACATTGAAGTTAGTTGGAAACTCAGCATGTCTTATACAAATGCTAATAGGTGCCTGGAACATCAGCAGCTCATCAGAGGTCAAGGGCCGTAACAAAGGGTCGACCTTGAGACTAATCTGGGTGTGAAAACTAGAATTTAATGTTTTTTAAAGGATATGTAATAAATTATACATCTGTAATAAGAGCTGCAATAGTCTTAATCTGAAGACATTTATACCATCCCCTTCTCCTCCAAAACAGGTTTCTGGTCTGAATAAGTGCAAAAGCTCCTCTATATTATAACACAAATCAAATCAATTATTGTGTAATTAATATTACCTTTTGTGAAAGGTCTTCCTTTTGTCATATTGAACTATATTACACCATACAGTGCAGGTGTTCTGGTCTCAGATTATGATGAAAGGGGCAATCATACCAAATCCTACATATTGGTAAATACAATACAAATTGTAGCATCTTTAACCATACTTTGTACACAAGACGTGTTTGTTGTGTCAATTTAAATCACATTTTCATACACATTCATTATTTGTATGATGATAAATGAACACATGCTAACAAAATGTACTTCAGTTGTGACCATCAGATTGATTTGTGACCTCCTCCACATTTTTCTGCTCAACATATTTGCTTTTCATGAAAATTAATTAACTTCAGTCCTCTCATTCATTAGAAGACACAATTGATTGTTTTTCCTCTCGCCATGCTATATGAAGAATTTCATCAAAATGTAATCACATTTAAAATTAACAGCAAATATTTTATTACATATAGTGCTTCAAGGACTGACTGTGATTTTCTGCCTACTCCAGTATCATTATTTGGTTGTTTATATCTAGAAAGTTATTTCAACTAATTAAAATTAGGGCTGAGAACATGTTCACCTTTAGACAATAAATTATTCAGAGGATCAATCAAAACATGTTTGTTTTTTTGTCACTTATTTGTATGTCTTTTTCTTTTTACCCTCTGGTCTGTTTGATATCGGCACCCCTCAGGTGGGACCTGCCATGTTTCGTTATTTAATCCAAAAGGTGAAACTTACAAATGTCAACAGAATTCGGAGGAAAAAACTTACCCTGGAACCAAATCAAAACTGAAGAGGGTTAATTGCTTGAACCGTGATTGTTTGTTTGCTCGGAGAATGGAGTCAGAGTCCTACGCTTACACTCCCAGTTTAAAGCCCTTAGAAGAAATGACAGGCATGGCTAAAAATAGCAAAATGTGTGGTAACTCAAAAAAGAGTTTACACATGATGCTATGAATATGTAGGGTATTGCTGTGCGTTGGCGGTGTAATTACAATGGATTAATTAAGATAGATGTCTGCACATGCACATTTCCTAACCCCACAAAACATTCCTGACGTCTGCCTCCTGACAATAATTCAGTCTGTCATTGCAGCCATACAAATATAGAGGAGGGGGACAGATTTCCCAGGGGACTGTGTCACCTCATGCTGCCTTACATGCCTGAGATGAATGTCCACCTTGAAAAGGCAAGAGTGGGATTGCATGGACAGATTAGTGCCTCCGCCTTACATGAAAGATTAAAACCTCCCGATGAAGGAATGTGGCGGGTTTTCTTTTTTGCAATCACATGCCTTATGTTAAATGAATTATTGGTAGATAGATAGGTGTTTTTAGTCTGCCGAAGATTCATATTATCTTTGGCTGAACATTATGATGCACACATTGACAGACTCAACCCATCATGGAGGGCTAGTGCATGGCTAATAACAGAAATATGGATAATTAGTCACACATTCAGTTTGATTTATAATTACGGGATTATTCAAGTCTGATAAAGACGCTATATTTCAAGGCTGGATTTCAAAGCTTCATGAATGGAATAGTTTATGGGTTGTTGGAACCATACTATCATTAGCTTCTGTGCTAAAAACACAAAAAAGTAAGTCTCTAATGCAGCATTCCAGATATATTTAATGTTAGTATATTGTGTAGTATATTACATTGCTAACTGTCATGTAATGTCAGATTATCGTTGTAGCTTGGAGGCTAGTTAGGAACTTCAATAACAGCGCCCCTGCATGCCAAGCACAAATCTTATTAATTATCAGATAACAAGACCAGAAAAATCTATTCAGAAAAAAAATACAGAAATCAGGAACATTTATGATTAAACAACCTCCCAACCTCCCTCTCAGGAGCTGGTGCAGACCAAAATTAGAGCTAAAAGGAGAGTGAGGTTTGGACTGACATTCATTAGATGGACAGAAACACAACTCAAAATGGTACTCCGTAACAGCTGGATGTGTAAATAAGCAAGTGTTTGCTAAAAAATTCATCATATCAACTGATGATATATAAGTTCATGTCCTCAGTTAACTGCAGTCAGGAAAGTATTGCTGCACAGCCAGTGTGGATAGGAAGAGTGATTAAAACAACCAATAACTGTCTCAACGCACATATGGCATATGAGTGTTATATTAAGGGAGACTTGAAAAAATCCAAAGCTATCTTTTAAGCACAAGTTATGATGTGTCATAGAAGTGTTTATAGCTCAGCCGCAATAGAAAACAAGTTGTCTCATAGTTCTCTTTTATTTGAAGTCAGACTAATTTGTCATGCCTTGTGATGCTCTGAATTGATTAAGACTATGACCGCAGCCCCACGATCATCGTCTCATGACAGAATTTGGAAGTAAAGAGATTGATATCGCACAAAAGTGATATATCACATGAGCTGTGCAATGTGTAAGTGAACAAATAAAAAGGTAAATGGGTCAGTGAGTGTGTGTGTTTGAGTGTGGCACTATGCATCCATTCTCAGGCCAGACCATCTGACTCAGCCGCCTGTCAGCAGGACGAGGCAGATGGGAGACATAAAACGCTCCATGCCTTGACAAGGTAGTCTGTCAAAGTTAGGGAGAACAGTCACAGGGGTAATGTTTTGACAAGGCATTAAATGTCTCCTTCGCAGACGTCCTGTATGTCATTCCATTAGATTGATGTACAGATACAGATGGCTGTATAATGCATGCCTATGGGGATTCTGCATGCTCATGTCTTGACTTTTGCTATCCTCTGGCCCACATTTAACTCGGCTAATGATTAGCCTTAGTCATGTCACTCCAAGTCTCAGACGTTGCTGTATAATTGAGTGATTAAAATGCGATTAAGAATGACTTTCATAAACACATTTCACATCTGTATTGCGTCGTCCCTGTCACGATGTGTTGCTTGCTGCCTACGTTATGTTTCCCTTCTTGTTTTCAGGCTGTATTCAATAAATGCATGCCCAGTTCAACATAATTTGGCAATTAGTTGCCTCTTTAAGGGTTCACTCTAGTGAACTGTGTTGCCTTGATACGTTCCCTCTCCTCTCTCCTCCTGTTTTTTTTCACCCCACTCTCCTGTGTTCATCTCTTATACACAATTCAGTCAAAGTTCAGATATCTCAATTCAGGGCAAGACAATTATATCCAGTCTTTGCCACAGGGCATGCCCTGAGCTCCAACAGACCTTTTACCCTGTATCTATCCATAATGATCTGTTTGGTTAGCAGTGTTTTTTTCCTGAAATCTTTTAAATGACTGGACACCACCTGAGGCTAGGCCTGAAGAGATTAGTTACAGTGCAGTGTGCGGATGTGTTTACATTTCCACTATAATGTTCTAAAATAGATAATTACTGACATTGCATAGATAATCTGTGGTATCTAGAGCTTTCTGCTGATACGGCAGTTACCAGAATGAACACAGCTGCTTGCTGACTGTCAACAGTAAGTGTAGTATGTCATGATCATTTAAGGTCTGTCATTTTTAAGGATACCTTCTTGCCAGACAGAGTATGTTGACACACCACATTACATTAGTTTGCCCCTGGATGATATAATGATTCCTGTCCTTATAAGGAAAAGTCTGTGTTGCTGATCACATTCGCCCAAGCCAAACATGCACAAGCACATTTTTTGCACAGCATAATTACATAGAAAGTCAATGCAAAGTAGTCACAGGATCCTCCAATATTCATGCAAATTGACATTATTCACATCAAGCCAGAACTTTCTCTGCATATTTACTTGAAATATGCCCGCAGCCCAACATGATCACTCAAAACTCCAGTTTTAAAAGTGTTTGGCTTGTCTGTCTTGGGGACAGACCTGTATGAATTAAGAATTTTTATACGTCACCATTAGGATCTAATTGTAATTGTATACTTTTGATCCATTTATTGCAATTAAATCATGGCAATACCTGTTTATTTTCTGGAGAAGGCTGTGAAATTTACCGAGCTGTGCGCACATCTGTATGATGATATGAATCCAGGCATGAGGGTGTTTGGTGTTCCAACATATCTGAGACCACCACACATTTGGTAACGTGAATAAATACAAATGTGATATCACGCGAAAATTTACCTTGTTGTTAAGACATGTTTGCCATGTTCTCTATCTAAGTTTAATATTTGTTAATCAGCATTAAACACATTTAACACAACTTCGGCTAATGAGAATTCCATCAGTTTGCAGATATTTTGTCAAAAGTTGAGGACAAACTAAACTCTTGACCTGATAATGGCTCTCACAAAGTTACTGAACCTCAACGTGAAAAAGCCAGAAGATCATCAGTAGGTTATATCCTCTAGGGACCATGAATGTCTTTACAAAATTCTATACATAGCAATTCATCCAATTATTCATTAGATGTTGTAGTATATTTTCGTGCCACAAATAGTATACTGTACGTGACATGGGCAGAGGATATTGGCGCCAGTAAAGAGGGGCCTCTCTGACCCTTTAGGGCTCATCCTGACCCTTTGGAAAATAGAGACATCAGGACTTCTCTGGGAGACTCTGGGGACAGCTGTTTTGACAGTGGAGATGTTGGAATGTGAACATCGATCAGAAAGCAGAGGGGTTTTGGATGTCAGCCAAATAAGGTTAAAAAGTAAATTTAGTGAGTTTATTTGGGCCCCGGGAAGACGCGCCCATGGGTCAGAACCGAAGGCTTAAAAACGCCTCACACATAGGAACTTTTAGAGGAGGCAGGGCTTCATTTGGTGTGGGACCTTTCATTCAACAGCCTTAAAATTGGACAGTAGTCTCCTCCAATGTTCCTGTATTATTTGATGAGTTATAATAAAGAAGACTAAAAGGAACTTTCACCTGGTCGTCCATCCATTCTTTTTCACTCAAGAGGGGTAGTGAATCATACACTACAATGTTTCAGTCCCAGCCAAAGTGGCAGATTGGCCATTCACCCAACGGACAGGTTAACATCCCGACATAAATGTCTCTAACATAGAAATAAATTATATAATCACAATTATTTGAGCATGAGTTGTGGCAATTAAACAGTACGTCAAAAATGATTAAATGTCGTTTATTAAATGAACAAAAAACACTATACCTACATACCAGATTCACACAGCTCAATCTGCAGTAACTGTTGATCCATATGATTATTTCTCCACAACAGAACTAACTATACTCCTCCCCTGTCATACTTTTCTCTGCTTTCAGTCAGAAGTGGCACATGTGTGGATTGTTTGTTTGGATTGTCTCGTTGATTAATTCAGAGCTCAAATATTTTGGACACCACAGCAATCATGAAAGATTGCAGACTTGACACTCAATCTGTTGTTGTGCTGTGCTGCTTCATATTCATGTATCAACTAAAAGGTATTGGCCAGGGAGCAAATGTTTCCCTTCTCCCACAATCTCCTGGAAGGACACCCTCAAGTCTTCTCTTGATAACACTCGGGAGGGGCTGAGACAGACTGTGTAATCATTTGATTACCTCTTCATCTTTTAGGGTAGGCATGCACAAGCACGTGTATGTAAACACAGCAGCTGTTCCAAGTCATTTTACTAAGGGCCAGCACAACTAAGCACGCACAACACAATGACAGTGTCCAGACCACATATTTGTTATTCCAAAATTAACATTTCCCTCCTGAGCAATAGATTAAATCCAGTTCCTCACATGCCAGCGTGTTTACTGGAATCCAAAATTGGCTGCATGCCAGTGACTACTGAGCAGCACACATACAGCCTTAAAAGCATTGGGCTAATAAACTCTAATAATGTTGCAAGAAGCTGCATACCGATTGTATGTTTATTTCCACACAGCTGAGATGAAGTTGTGTTTTCTTTCACTATAGTTTTATGGCCTTCGACCTCTCTTCACCAGCTGTAATTCATAATGGGTATTACTTCGATGTTGTGCCAAATGTAGTCACTTCTCACCTGCTCCACACCCTTATTCTTGAGACAGGCCTCGTCTGCAATACGGCCGAGCAAATTGAATCTGCCAGTCAACTGAAGCGCCACACTTATCTAATCCGACCTGTAATACGGGGCTATGCTCTATTGCCTTTGCATAACACCCTCTCCATGCTTGTAACCCCAGCCCCCAAGGTAGCGCTGAAGTATTGTCATTTCACTTATTGTAAACCAAGGCTGGCTCCACCTCCAGCTGCCCCCCTTTTCTTTCTCCTTTGCTTTCTGTTTTTGTCAGGAGTTCTCTCTGGGGCACCAACACTAAAGTTCACATTACTCACATAATCACAAACGCTTACTATGTAAATGCACACACAGCCGATCACAGTGAACGAGAGGAAAAAGATACATAGAGTCACTGAGAATTCATCGTGCCAGGGACTAATGCATTTCTGCTTAAGTCAGCAAGGGAGATGTTAATGCTGCTGTGAGAATTAATGGAAGTATTGGCTTACAAACATTTGGTGATACATTATTGTGGCTCCGAGCAACCAGCTACTCTGGGGTTGTTTTTCAATTGCACAGGCCGCAAGGGAAGTACTTCCTGTTTTAATTAGATACTGGATAAGCAAATAGTAACTCAGATAAACTATGTGCTCTGTGGTCAGCTGTTTCCTATTCACAGGAATAGATGATCCAAATTTAAGTATTTATCATAAAACTAGGATGTGATTAATAACAGCGCTTTGATAGATGCTGAACTAATATGTAGTGATGGATGAATATATTCATGAGGGCTACAAGCGTGATTTTTTTTTTTTTTCTACAAAAATGGAAATCATCTCCCATGGCTACAAGTCTAAAAACAAAACTCCTGCAAACTGGGAGGGACAAGAGTTGTTGAGTGCTATATGATGCTAGCTATGTGTCCATGTGAGCAATAAACAATCAAAAAGTAACTAGATATTTTCACCAAAGTTACAACTGCAGAGAAAATGGCTATTTTCTGACTGAAGTGGTAGCCAAAAATGGTTATTGTGGGTGAGAGACAACCAAAACAAACATTCCTCGCAGAGAGAAAAACATCCTTTTCCTCAATAACTATTATCATCTGTTGAGGTCCAAAGGATGCCTAGTTCCCGGAAACATTGGCACTGGGACTACTTTCAAACACAGGTACAGCGCTCTGTCTGGTCTGGTATGACATCTGCTACTCTGTTCCAAATTGGCACTCACTGTGGCGATGTCACACATGTTATAGTCCCCAAAAAGACACACACAACTGACAGCTCAGTTGCAGCTGTCAGCAATGCTCTGTTCTGTAGCCAGTGTGTTGACTGGTCCACTGAATAAAAACACAAGAATCTGAGAGAAATCAAGAGGAAGACAGCAGTGTGCAACAGTGTCATGATCTCAACGTGTGAAAAAGTCAGCCTCTCAAGACTAATGCTGGCACATTTCTTGTTGACAGCTGTATGACTTTTAAATGATTCAAATGGTCGTTTTTGACTGCTTGACACTAGGAATCTAACATGCAATCCATTTGCGGGAACTTAGTTCTGTTGTGGTTATCAGGCGTTAGTTGTATTTTCTGCTCCCCAAAGTGCAACTACAAGTTAAAAATAACCAAAAAACAATTGATCCTAGCCAGAAAGCTTTTTTAGTCATTTCAGTCTTTAACCCTCTGCAAGTCTTCTTTACAATTAGCATTCAAATTGCCTACTGTTGTGTAATAGCTTTTAGTCCTTCATCAGTGTAATTTGCCTAAACGTCACAGATCTCCCGATGTGCTGGAAACAAAAACAGCCATGCACGAAGAAGTTCTAAGTGTTGTTGAGGTTCCTTAGTTCCGAGAACTACTGGGTCAAAAAGGCCAATGATAGTTTCCCCTTATAGACTTTTCCTAGCAAGATTAGTGTTTATAAGCAGGTTAATCAACACAGGAAAAGCTGCTGAAAAGAGGCAATAGTCCTATCCCACTGCAAATACACAAATATGACATTTTATTGTTTTTTTTCTCATGTTTCTGGTTCAATGTTACAAACTTGCCACAAAAAGAGGGTTTGTAAACAGCAGAAAGTAGCATGGAGGCCAGTGAAAATGTTACCTTTGTTACTTATTTCTTTAATGTATATGTTTTATATTGGTTACTGATTCAGTCTCTCTTTGAATCTTTGTTCTGCTTGGACAGAGATGGACAGAATTTGCGGCCGAAATGACAATGAGTCATAGCATTGCGTTTGGAAAAGAGGCAAAAATGAACGTGTCCATCTAGTTGTCATGTTTACAACACTACCGATCAGAGTTGGAGTCAATGAATACCTGTGTCTACTAAGAAGTCATATATTCCAGGAATTCATGCCAATTAGAACCTTTCCTACATAAGACAAAAGACATATAATAGTGTGTATCAGTGGGTTTGTCTAGTGGGAAAGGTGCTTTAGAGAGAGTGTATAGCTGCTGGTTTGTTGTTTATATCTGTGATCTTATCAGAGAGCTATATTTCATTAAAACAAACTAAAATGACCTTTCTGCCAATACTAAGAGTAACTCAATGAATGCAGTAAGTTCATTAATGGTTCTTCACCACCACCTGACATTTGGCAGAGTAATAACCACCACTAACTACCTTATCTCCTCTGTGTCTCTATTCCTCCTCTGTTCCTGCCCTGGAACCTCATTTCCCTGCATTGGCCTACACTGTTTCCAAAAGAGATGTTCTGGACTCTCTTCAAGCAGCAATCGTGCCACTTGGCCTAGGGAGTCTGGCCTGAGATCCAGCGGATTGCCCCATGAATAGACTGTTCCTCCAGGTGTGAACATGGATGGAGCAGTCAATTAAATAAATGCCTCTGCAAAGGTTTGGACGGAGAAATTATCACTTTTTGCTATTGGATTAAGAAATGTCAACTTGTGCTTCTGTATGTTCTGTCTCTTCAATACCCCATAGCATCGGTATGTATGCTGATGCGCTGATAGGCTACTATAAACACACACATACACAACATCCTATCTCCAACTAACATGACAGTGTACGAAGAATACTGACTGTTTTGTTGTCAAAAATAGACTTCAACATTATGCATGATCCTTCCCCAAATCTTTATTTTCAACCTGTCCAAGCAAACTGTTCGCATCTAAAAGAGAGCAGGATTCTATCTCTAACCTAAGGCAATTTCCTTGGTGCTCCACATGAGAGAGCTCTGTAATATTCCAGGCATTTTTTGTATTATGTATGTCAACACTGTACAGCTCACTGAAGATGCATATGCAAAATGATTTATTCAGTTCAGCACCATCCTTGTTGAACCCATAGCGATGGATGGTGATAAAGGAGGGAGCAGAGCAAAATGCAGTAAATTTCACCACCCAAGGTTATAGCTATCTGTTACACAATGTTATACAATGCAGTAAAGCAGCAAGCAGATAGGGAAAAACATAGAAATAACATTGTGACCTTAGAGTAGTATTTTTATGTTTAAATATTAAAAAAGTGACCTGAAACCTGAATTAGTTTTTCTCAGAAAAGTGTATTCTAATCCACACGTCTGTCAAAAGATAAAAAGATTTGAAATTATATTTTTATTTCAGTGTTATAATTAGTAAGAGCAGGGTTAGGCAACCATATATCATGCTTATGTAGGTTGCTGTTCCAACCTGAATCTTTACCAAAAAAAAAAAAAAGTGATTTATGGAGTGCGTTGTACTGAGCCTGGTGCTGACAATCAAAAGTAAATTAAAGTTGAGCGCAGAAAATGGCTTGGAGTGCTTTCAGTAATTGGGTGCAGTGAATGAACTTTGTCCACTACCCTCATGTTTTGTGTGTAAATATGGGGTTTTGCTTGCAAGCTGCAATATTGCTCACAAAGACAAAGTTCCCTCTCACGGGAAAGATGTCACACCACTCGCCGCAAGTACCCCCGGGTGTGGCACTGCAATTTCCTTTGCTCGGGCTGTTCTCTTGCTCACACTCAAGCTGTCACTCATGCCTGTGTCATGTCACAGAGAATGCCCACTGAAAGAGGAAATGGAGATGAAAATAGTGAGTAAGATGCCAAAACACTAAGGTGGATGGAAGGCAATCAAATGGCAGAGGTAAAAAAAAACAAAAAAAAAACATCACTTCATCTGACAATCAATAACATGCTCAAAGTAAAAACACAAGTGCACACATTTAAGGACATTTTCAGACCTCAGCATCAGTTTTCAGAGAACATACAAAACCATGTTGTTCCTAGGGCCAAAAGGCTTCAGGTCACAGGGAAAACACTGTCAACTCTGAAGTGGTGTGCAACTGAACATCAGGCTATAGGCGGCCGGCTGGAAAAAAAACAGCCTCGGGTGAGGCAGCAATGTCTCCACTCCCACATGACTGTGTGGGGCTAACAGCAACATGCCTTTCTAGTAATTAGAATACATATTAATTGGGGCATCATCTGGTAGGCAGTAAGAGTGATGTCATTACTTGTTTTAGTGATATGGAAGTGACTACAATTTGCAATTCAGTTATTAAATTACAGCAATTGATCCCAATATTTTCCATTACTGAAATTTTGCAGTGGGTAGACAGACCCTTAACCTTCGCCAAAAAATTAGAAATGTCCCTCCCTGTGTCTCTAAAATAGTCTTACATGTAGTTTATACTTAGCTAGCTTGCTAATGTTAGCCTTGGTTTGTTTGGTTTTTGGCTTCTGAAAGAGATACATTCACTACAGACCCCTCAGTAGCACAGCTGTCACCTTCTGGGCAAAAAAATGTAATGTCATAAGCCTTCAAGTTATACATTGCCATAGTTGTAATTTAACATTGTAAAGCAAATTAGTCTTTTTGGATGGTGCAGCAAATAAATCAATAAATGTTGGAACAGGACATTCAAAAGGTTGCTGATCCTGCCCTCTGCTTTGTGACTTTGTTTTTCCTCCATAATTTCTAGTTTCTTCAAAAAAATGCTTTATCAATGTGTTATCAACAGGAATACGAACAATGAAATAATGGTGGTCTGGAAGAATGTTGTGCCCGTAGAGGTTCTTTAATATTGGCGATTCTAGTGTTAAAGACGCCTTGATTAGATTTTTTTGTAATTTGCCCAATACTGCCATCAGACTAACCGAGCGACCAACAAACATTATTATAGCATCACTAACAGTTATACAGTATAAATAACGGCATTATATTTTGTATTTCTTTGATATTTTCCCACACTAACACTTACTTTGAACTCTCACAGAGTAAGTGCAAGAATCAAATACATAACTACTTTAAAAACAAAAAACGCTTTTAACAACTCACAATTTTATTCTGAAGGCCAGACATCTTAACCGGAAATGATATTCCTGCGAGAGGATATCTTCACTTGACAGGCTGGAGCAGGGACATTCACCGGCTTCAGCCTGAGGCTGTTTGTTCTGAGGCCGTCTGCCCTGATACCGTTTATCTCCACTCGGTTTGTCTGATACCATTTTGCCAGATATTGTTTTTTCTGAGGCCTTTTGGTCTGATGCCGTTTGTCTAAGGCCATTTTGTCCAAGGCTGCCTTGTCTGATCTTCAATTGGAGGACGCCTCAGACTTAAAAAGGTATTTTGTGGTCTGAGGCTGTTTGGTATAGAGCATGATGCCCTTCTGTATGATGTCTGTGAACTGATACTGAGCATGTCCTCACGCCCACACAGTACAAGTCAACTCTTCTGTGTTCTCTCTGGCTGTGGTCTGATTCTCCATTTGAACACTCACAGGTGTTGTGTACAGTCAACACGCTGAGCATAATGATCTACTTGTGTAACCTTGCTATGAAATGTACACAGCTCGCTACAGATGAGTACAAAAGAGCCGGTCCCTCACAGAGACAGCACCCAGAAAATGAAGCAGAGTGGAGAGCGTGGAGTGCTCTTTGTGCTGTGACATGGAGGGGACTCTTTGAAGATCAAATGCTTGTGAGGGGGCAATAAGGTCCTGCCAGTCAAGCACAATTAAGACCTCTATGAGCTCAAGACACTCTAAAGAGATAATGAGAAAGGGCTTCCTCTAAGGCTGCCTAATTATGTTTGGATGCGAGGTTGAAATACAGTAAACATGACCGAGAGCAAAGCTTCACATTTCTGCAGATTCAGGTGAGTGTTGTTGTGTAAAGAAAGGTCCAACAAATGACTGTTTATTGTTGTTGATACCACATATTTGCAATTAGAGAACCACATAAGTATTAATTTATTCTTTTTGACATTTTATGCACTTCTAGAAATCATGCTATGAGTTTGTGTTTAATAAAATAAATTGTGATAATTAATAAAAGCTAGAATTCTGCTTTGCAGTATCTAACCTTTTTGTTGAACAAACATCAGGGAATAATAGGTGCAAAACCTCATTGCCCTCTTCTGGAGAAGGAGAACACAACACTGTATTTTCCTTACCCTGGCTATAAAACATATTATATATTAGTAGGAACAGAAGTTTATTATATGCCATTCAGAGCCTACTTTTTGAGTTTATATCAAGTCCCTGCTGCAATGGTAAAGGGCTTTTTAAGGGACACAGAAAGAAGGCATGAAGCTGTGTTACCTACTATGATTATGCATTAATATTTTTAATAAATCCGTAACTTATACACTTTCCTATTCAAGCTCTCACACAACAGTATCACTAAACAACATCTCATATATCTATGCAGGATAAAAAGAAAGAAGGCACTAATTTAAGGCCTTTAAGGCCACACGTTGGGGTCTCGCCATGCAGGCTGTAACTGTGTGGATTAAGAGATTTAAGTGTGAGAGCAACCCTGTAGTGTTTTTTCGTATACCACTTTCCCACCATCAGGTTTCCAATCTGCACAGGTACACTCTCATACTGAACAGGCATCAAGGCATTAACAGGATTCCTCTCAAGCACTCCATGTTGTTGCACTGTATCGGGTTTACGTTTCTCTGCGGTGATTCTGTCATCTTTCTTATCGAACAATCGTTTTGCTCCACACCGATTCCCCTGCAGTACAAAACCCCCTATTCTTGGCCCACTACAGTTGCCCTATCTCTTAGTTTAAGCTCTCTTTATCGCTTTATGCCTGTTTGTGTGTGTGTCACTCTATCCCCTCTTCCTCACAAACACACACACACACACACATACACATAAATACCACTGCTACACAAAGGAAGCAGATGCGGTCTCTATTATTTGCTCTGAAATTAATTCTGAAGCCAGTTCTCATCATTAAAAACGCTGCTCTTGTAGTTATTCTATGCTTGTTCCTGCAACATTTGTGGTGTTTTCAGTCACAAGCCAAAGGCTGCAGTCAGGTTCAGTGATCAGAAGTGATGCAAAACACTGTCAAACCTTTAGTCAGCTCTGCCAATGAGATGTAATGTACTAGCATGATAGTTGATACTAGTTCAGCTGTCCCTGTCCAAGATAGCAGCTCAAAAGCAAAAGAAAAACTATTGAATCATGGCTGGCTTCCTAGTTCTGAATCATTGAGTAAGAAAATGAAATGTTACATGTTAAATATGACCAAATCCACATATTAAAGCTAACTTTAATGATATGTAAATTGAGCTGATTTACATCAAAAAATGCCAGTGGAGTAATAAAATGATTGCTTGGCTTAAATGTAGTTTTAACACTGGGCCATTAGTCCGGAGAGAAAGTTTTATAACTGAATAAGATGTTGCAGAATATGTTCGTTTGCACCTTCATGTTGCAGATTTGATACGTGTGCACACAGAATTTATATTAGCTTTAAATTACTGTGTTATTTGCACTGCCAAACATTGTACCACTCAGTCTGGACTTGACATCACACAGACAAATAGACAAATAATGCTGCAGCAGTATGTGGCAGCTGTGAAATAATATCTTCTTACTCCAGTTATAGACTATAAAATGTTACTATATTTCTTTCAGCTTTCACATACAGCAATAGCTGTAGGGACCAGTTTTTCGCGACGTAAAAAACTGCCCAAAATTTTGCATTGAAATGAATGGGATGGCCGAAAAAAATGAGCAAAAAAAAACAATAATTGTAGATTTTTAAACGTCTACTTCTCCGGCATAATTTCACATAGAGACTCCATTTAAACTTTAAACAGTAGACACAAGTCTTGTGTATCGGTGTATTAGTCCACGTTTCGATAGGTCATATAGTTTTTTATCAATCCATGTTCAATGACAATGATCGTTTTTGGAGAAATTCTGAGATTATAATGGGTGTGTATTGCACGGAATGTTCGCGTCACAGTGTGTGACATCATCGCCAGAGTGTAGAGGGAGAGAAAAAATTGTCAAAAAAGAAATATGAAAGAATTTCCCCAGAGGAAATTTTCTAGTTGTACTTATTATTAGACTTTATTATACTTCTATTCCCTGTTGAAGCAATTGAAGAAATTGTACTACTGTGTAATGGTAAAATGGTAAATGGACTGCACTTATATAGCGCTTTTATCCAAAGCACTTTACACTACAGACTGCGCTCATTCACCCATTCACACACACATTCATACTGGTGGCCAAGGCTATCCGAAAAGGTGCCACCTGCCACCATTGGGAATTCATTCATACACCGATGAACGCAGCATCGGTGGGAAATTTGGGGTTCAGTATCTTGTCCAACTATACTTCGACATGTAAGTTGCCATGGTCAGGGATCGAACCACCGACCTTCCAATCAGTGGACAACCGCTCTATCAGCTGATCCCCAGCCGCCCCCTCCTCTCAATCATACATATTATACAAATAACTACTGCTTCTCTATAAATACTTCAATAAACATTGACTAATCAAGCTAGCTCCCTGTTTTAACCGAAGAGGGCATATTAAGAGCCATTGTTTTCCTAATAGGCTAAAACACTTATTTTTCATGACATAAAGTACACAGTAATGCAGTGTACAGTGATTTGAGGTTGCACAGGTTTTATACCTATTTAAATGGCCATGCTGCACTGGAAAAGTGATAGGACTTTGCATAATAGAACAAGACTCTGTAACTCTGTATTGTCTAATGAGCCATTTTCAGTGCCTTTACTTTAACAACCATCATTTAAAACACTATAATGATTTCACTTATTACCCAGCAAAATAATGCTTCTGTCACGCTACCCTTACATTTCACCTTGCTGCCATTTATCCATATATAATTAAATTTTCTACAATCGCCACTGTTTCCGGTTCTTAAGGGAGATTAAAACAGCACTAAATTGATATGTGTAAATTGATGCATGCATATACTGATATATTAAGTGCCAACCAGATGTCCTTCAACAGGTGTGTTTATTCACAATTTTACCACCCTCATTCTGCCGGCGTCCAGCATTTGCAGCATACACCACAACACCATTTTCCTGTTCTGCTGTTCTTCTTGCAACTTGACAGAATGACAGCCCTTATAGAGAAACAAAATGCCACTAGCTGTCAAGCAGAGAACGAAACAAAACTGCCTATCTGTTTCGGATGCATAAGGGAGAAGTCAACGGCGTTTAGACGGCAGTTTGGACACATAAAAAAAGGATATTGACCACACACAGGAGAGGACAATCAGATAAGACCATTTTCTCAGTCATATGATGGTTCTTTTAACATTACCTTTTAGTACTGATGCCATTTTCATGCCAGATGGGAGAGCTACAGTATAGACCCTACCTGCTCCCCTTAAAGAAATTTAATCATGGACATGCAGGAAACGCTAATTGGGTTTTATGTCAATTTAAGTGATCCTGAGTGCTGTCCTTCACCATATAGTGTCCTTGAATTCAGAGGGCACAGGTCTTGTATCCCAGACACACAAATGGTTTTCTAACAAGATGACCAACATGTTATAATTGGTACTTAGCATAGTTAAAGGCCACATAGTTGATCTAATGTAATGGGTCTGCTGCGGGGAAATTGTGTTTTATGGTGGCATTGTGGATTTTCAACCATTTTTTTTTGTTTTATGTGCACCACGGCCAAAAACGTAAACATCAGTATTTTCAATGTTCTGTTATGGTGAAATGGTAAAGGGTAGACGATCACAATGCTTTTTGCTTTTTGTGACATAATTGTGAATCATTTGTAGTAAGTTCCCTCCTTAACAAAGAGAGAGAGCGAGACAGATAAAAGGTTAAAAAGCACTCAGTTGATATTACCTTAATGGTCTTTTCATGATCTGTCCTGTTCCATTATGTGGTTGCTGTATTGATTTTCAGCTCAAGTTTAACCAAGACAGCAGCTGTTTGGTTTTTTCAACAGATTACTCTTCGATTAGCAAAGCGGAATCCAGTCTCCATGCTTGTTTTAACATATGGAAGGCCCATAAAGTTGAATTACTTGAAAATAAGTTAAATTTAAGAATCAATTTGACTTATACTCAAAAAGCTTAATGCCCTTTCAGTAATCCAATTATATAAGCTAAAACACAAATATCTGTGTGCATTAAGACCTGCCACTCATCCAGACATATCAGGAAGTTACAACCCAACCTCAGTTAAGCCATTATCTGGACAACCTGAAAGCCATTACCAGCAATGATGGAATGGGTTCCCCTGGGGACAATAGATGGACAGTTACATAGATGGCAGGTGATGAGGTGGACAAGGGAACAGGAGGAATGGTTATAGCTCCCATGCCTCATACTCAATTACTGTGCTGGGCCCACTGAAACCTACAAATGAATTCAACTTATGGCAGAGTTGTCATTTTGAGCATGGTTTGAAGGGCCAAAAACCTTTAACAGTCGCCTGGAGAGAGCCAGGTGGGAACGGTATGAATGGACATTTAGAAGATGAAAGCACCCTGTACCTAGAAATCGTACAAATGTACCTGGGCTTATAAAGCCAAGCACTTTGCTATATCTTTAAACTTGAATTGATCAAAATACTCTGAAATATGTTTCACCAAGGACATATATATTTATCACAAAGGCATGTACCTATTCATTTTTACTTTTTTTTTTTTTCAGCCTGTCCTTAGTAAATTCATGCTATTGTCATGAATAACATAGCTGGATAGTTTATTGTACAGTTCATGTATAGTGCATGAACTGATTAAAATATTTTTCTAAGAACATTTTCTGTCAAATATACAAACAACATTTATTTAGTATGTATAAGTAGTTTCTGAAATAAAGTCATAAAGTAGATATTTTATAATTGTGTAAACGAGTAGATTATTATGTGAAAACTTAATGAATAAGCCCCAACCAAGTATTGAGTGCATATAGATGGACATTTTTCAGAGGCCAACATTTCCATATTAAACATATTTAAAAATAAAATTAAAATAAAAAATTGGTCTTTTGTAAAAAAAAAAATGAGACACTGAATTTTAGGTCTTCATTAAATGTAAGCCATAACCATTATACTTGCAAGAAATTAAATAAATTAACACATGAAATGTTTAATTCTGTGTGTAATAGATCTTTATAATGTGTTATTTCCACTTTCTGAATTGAACTACTGACATAAATAAATGTTTCTATGATATTCTAATATATTGAGATGCACATGTAAAGACGTGATAGAGGTTGGGGTGGATGGACGGGCCAAACAAACACAAGCCATGTCACATACTATGTCACAACACACAGCATTTATAATACACGAAACTGCGTTATTTCCTTCTTTTAAGCCAAATCATGATCTTTTTCTAAATCTTAACAAGTCGTCAGATTTTGCAACCCTAACTGTGTTTAAAACTGCTTCCATTTCGCAACGTTACGTAAAGGTCATATATGTCGATTTAGAAATATTTATGTATCAGGATGTGTTGAATGTGTAATAATGCAACATGGTCTCACAGGAATCCGTGAAATAGCCACGGATTTCGCTTAACTCAAAATCCGTGGAATAGCCACGGAATCACTCAAATTTCCGTGAAACTGACACGGATTTAGCTACAATGCAAGTTAATGAAAGTCATAGTCGTGGCTATTCCAACATACAAAGTGATTATGTACATTCACTGAGTGAATATTTAGAAAATAAAACATATATTTCTCGCTAGAAATGTGATCAAAATCCATTTTTATGCAGAAACTAAGTCAAATTATTGATTTTCTCACTAAAAATGAGAGAACTGTCCGCCGTGTTTTTTGTTCTGGCCGCTGGGACCTTCAAAGTCACGTGACTTGGAACAAACCAATAGGAAAAAATATCCATGGAATAGCCACGGGATATGACTGTCATTAACTTGCATTGTAGCGAAATCCGTGTCAGTTTCACGGAAATTTTAGTTATTCCGTGGCAATTCCAAAGATTTTGAGTTAAGCGAATCCGTGGCTATTCCACGGATTCCTGTGAGACCAGGTTCAATAATGGCACACTCGGTATATGTTGTCATTTTTACAAAGGGTGAATTTGCCCAGCATGCATTATGACCAGTAGTCAGCTGAACAATCAAAGCTTACATGTGTAGTGTGCAGCTCTAACTTTGTGTAGAGATCGAGAGAGTATGGAGGAGAAAAAAAACAAAACAAAATGCTGATCCTACTTTCCAAAGGCAATTTTCTTTTTTGGTTTTACAGGATGTACTGTATATTTTCCTGATTTCCTGCAGCACTGTATGACTAAAAAATATCAGCAAGGCTGCTGAATTTTAGTGAGTTAAACAAAGTAAACAACTCACAGTGCACCGCCCCTCCAGAGACTTCTGCATTCAGGAACACAGAGATAGTCCCTGGCTGTGTTTTTGTTGATGTTTGAAGACAATCCCTCACTCATGACATGCAGCCCCTCAAAACACTCAGCTCACATTCACAGTCCTCCGCTGTCCGAGCTGTCCAACTTCACCTAAAGGCATCCCAGGGTTACATGTGGTGGGTCAGTTTATAGGTTTCAGTCATGTACTATTCATAACTTTTGCACCCAGCTCTAGACTATGAAACCACATCCATAGTATTGTCTGTCATTGTAAAATGCCTCTGAGAAAGGCTTTTGAAAGAAAACACTGCAGTGGAGGCCTGCTGTTGTTTTTCTAAACAGTGCCATTATCTCCTTTTGGTTATTGTTTGTTGTTGTTTTGATGTTTTTGTCTTATATGTATTGATTTACAATATGCATTATATTTTTTTTTTGTAGCGTTTCTGCCTCTGGAGCCCATAAAGAATGATGCATTTCATGTAAAAAATAAAAAAAATAAAAATAAAAAAAAGCTTTAAGTGTAGGCTGAATCTCAATCACACTCAGGGATTCAAGGAATTTGAGGCCCGATCATGGTAAGTCAGTGCTCGAGGGCCGTCTCACACATATTTTGTGCTTTTCCTATTTAATGTCCATAAATCCACAGCTCTGGAGACTTTGGCTAAGGGAATTACCCATAATTCACAGCGTTGTGACTTCAAAACACAAAGTTACCAGGGGAAGTCTTGATTCGCAAACCCACAATTGTGCATATGCAATAAGTGCAATGTTTGCCAGGACTGTGAAATATGTGCAAATGTAGCATTATGCAGCATATTATCCTTAACTTGCACACAATGCCAAACAGTGTATGTAGCAGAACATCATCATTCTAAGCTGTATAGCATATAATTATTTTATTTAACTTTAAAAAATAACCTTTTAACTTTCTTGTCTTACTACACTTCAGCACCAAGTCAGGTTGCTTTGAACATTTGGCCAAAAAAGGGATTCTGTCAAGGTAATGCTATATGTAGAGCCTGACCAATATGGGATTTTTTAAACTGATAAAGATACTGATTTAAGAGGGGGAAAATTCATCGCTTATTGATATGATGGCTGATACAGACATTTTTCCTGTGGATTGTGCACGAAACATAAAACTTTATAAAACTACATTGTTTATATAAACAATGTATGTACATTGTCAGCCAATTTTATAAATGATAAGATAAAGTATAAATAGGAATTAAATAATAGCTAAATTAACACAATTATTGTAAGTTTCAGTCAATTGCTTACTATTAAAAAAACAAAACATTTTCTGTATTCTATTTTGTGTAAAAAAAACATTTAATAATTGCACATATCGGACAGCATATACACCGATACCAATGATACCTGTCAGCCAATATATCTGTTGGGCTCTAGTTATGTGTCCTTGCAGCCTCACGCACTCTCGCACTCAAGCCTCTTTCCTATAGACCCGTGTGCCAGCTCTGCTCGACTAGTTTTGACCGAATGTGACAGGGATTTGTGGTCCCTCTCCGGAGATGGTCCATCATGGTTGTGGCGCAATGCACAAAAACTGGTAATGGAAACGCAAATCAGCACAGCATTGTTTGTCAGTGGTCTTGTTTGTCCAAAAGTGCCAGTGGAAAAGTTTTATATGAAGTGAAGTTGTCCATGAAGGTTCAGGCCTTGAGGCTTGAGATGATTAAAATTTGACCGTGGTCAGCAGATATGGTTAAAATTTCACCGTAGCAGTTAAAATTGGATTGTGCATAATTTTATTCAAAAGATGAGAGAAAATAATGGCATGTTTTAGTAGTAACCTAGTGGAAGCAGCCAACACTTATCAAACAAAGCTACAAAGCTTTCAAAACAAAAAAAGATCTTCCTCAAATTTGCTTTCGCTTAGCTGATATTGGAAGCTAACACATTCCAAAATATTGGAAGACACCGCACTAACAGGCCATCTGGAGCTCGAGCTCCTTTTGACTGTGCGAGCTGAAAAGGAGAATGTGATACTTTAGTCACATGCTGCTGCTCGCAAGGAAGTGAGCTACTCTCGCTGTAGCTTCAGCAATCTGCAACACACTTCACAGTGGCAACATTGTCTCAGCAGGATTTTAAGTGTTTCCATTAAACACAAGGATTTGTTCCTTTGACCTAAAAAATGAGTCACCAGTAAGCCCTGAGTCGCTGACAGAGTATTGTATTACAAGGTAAGTTAACATTTGAACTGCCCACACAGCAATTGTCGCTCCTTGGTTTTCCATCAGCTTCACAGTGATAACAGCATGTTGGCATTTATACACCACTAAAGCTGATTAATCTCAAGCCTGACATAAAATATGCTAGCATTTGAGTCATGCACACAGAGGGGGAGAAAAAACTTGAGCCATGAAAACATTACTAAATGGCTCAAGTATATTTTTGAATGATTTCGCTGCACCCCAAGCGCTTGAAAATGGCCACTGGCTGTCAGAGCAGAGGAAAAAGCAGCTGAGGACAGGTATATGGTATATTTCATTAGACATGGAGCCTTAGGGGAGCTGACTACACTGTATGTTTGTCACAGAGGATTGATGACTGCTTTCTATAAAAGGTAAAAAAATAAATAATAGCAGTAATCCCAGAGATGTGACGGCCATAATGTGTGCTGCAATGAAAAGCTGTGGTCTGAGGCTTCTGATAGAAGTTTAATTCACCGTGGAATATGTCTCATTTATTTATTTATATAAGCGTGCCATTTATTCATGTACTGCTGCAAACATGTTGCTGAAAGATTGGATTCTCTTTGACTACAGAGCTCAGTGGGTTATCAGGTTTTGCTGCCACCTATTAAAGTGTCCTCTGCTTTCAGAATTGAAGAGATGACTAAATGTTTTTTGGGGGAGAAATGAGTGCTTAAGCAAACTTCAAACGGAAAGTAGACAGGCTCTACAAATTTCCAATCATCCACCTTTTCGTACAGTACAGCAAAACAGCAAAAAGAAATGAAATAGCAATGCTATGGTAGTGTAGGTGTTTTTTTTTCTAACTAAAAGGTATCAAATGAATCCATAGGAGAGAAGCTTTCTTTTCATGACTATGTGCAAGGTTAAAGTGAATGCAAGAGCACGTTATTGTCCTGTTTCTTTATTCCACGTACAAATGAACTGACATTTTCTTATAAAGAACTGGCACTTGTATTGCTGTTTTTTTCTTGTAAAACCACCACTAGTGTGTGAAACACATTAAAAAAAGATGTTACTACTCAGTTAATATCAAAAAATACTCTCTGTTTGTTTTGACGTTAATTAAAAAATGTCAAGAACATATTTCTTCCTTTCTTTACCTGGCCAGCTGTGTTTACATGCTGTATTTATTAATTAGGTATAAAATAGTTTCTCCAGCTGACTCAAAGTCCTATATCAGAAAACACTAAGGGAAGCATTGGTTCTGTTTTATTTAGTGTGGGATCCCTTACTATCCTCCTTGAGGATGTGCTGTATTAAAAGGGAAATGTTTTACACTGGATCAAAAGAGGGAAACATGACACATTCAAGTACCTAAAATGAGTAGTAATTTCAAATTCAAACTGAAAATATGTACATGCACTATACATATTTGTTTATTGATTAATTAGTTTTTTGGTATTTATATGAAATAGTTTTGTTTCATCCATAGTATACTTAAGTATACTTAATTAATAAATACATAGTATACTTAATTTGCTAATAAACACAAATTAATTAATGAAGACACAAAAAATGATACATTGCTTCTTTATGGGGTCTCAGACACTGAGCTTTGTTAAAATATATATAAGAAGGATTTTTTGATACATTGTTCTTCTCATTTTTCATCAGATCTCTGTGTTTTTATGACTTGGGTGGTTAGGGTATCTGCTCTGACTCAGTGTTGACGCAAATGAGGACACTCCTCTGCACAATGTAGCACACCTGTGTCATATCCTTTTTCAATGCCTGTTAAGCTGTTTTCACCGCCAGTACCCTGAAGAAGACTGTTAAAAAAAACATTCACATCTGTACTAGATTCACCTCTCCAACGTTACTCCTCCATCTCATCATGAAGAGCTGTTTGGTCCGCTTGAAACAAACTCGAAACAGTGTGTTTTGTTGTATAGTCTGTTTGGTTTTTGCTGGTGTGAATGCTCAAATGAACTCTGTTGTGGACCAGAAAAACGATAAAGAATAGGGGTCTCGGTTCGATTCCAAGTGCACCAGAGTTCTGCTTGCTGCAGTGAGAAAACAGTCTGAACCAAAGGAAGAAACCACAGAGCTTAAGAGCAAGAGCTTTTGCCGAAAATATGAGAAATAGCAGGCTTGAAAAAGGGCTTGTGGACAGGTCTAATGTAGTGCTGTGTTATTCGTAGACGTTTTGTTCAGTTTGAACTAATCTTATATATGACTGGGGAGTAATGAGTAGTATCTGTGAGTTATTTGTTCCTTTTTCACGCAGTACGTTCCCTCGTCACAAGGCAACTATGGGTCCTCAAGTTTGAGTCTCTCATTCATTTGTCATGTGACAGACAGCTCAGACTACTTAAAATGAACAAAATGACAAAAGATTGGTTCAATATACCATACGAGAGTCAGTGAGCTGAGTGGCTACACAAAAAAACTACAAAGTCTTCAAATTATTTAGCAACAGAATGGTGGCAAATGGATTCAATCACACAATCACAAAAGTGAAAAAAACTACACCAACAGTACATAAACTATTCGATTTGCTCTTTCCCTTAAATATTCTGTCCACCCAGGAAGACAGAAGTACAGAATCAACAGCGTGAATCAACAGCCTGACATTTGTTTACAATGCCTGATAACAATAACAAGGAAACTAAAACCAAACCAAACCAAAAATGCAACTTCACCACTAAAACGCACAAGTCCACCAGACTTTATATGTGAAAACCACCTTAGGGATACCAGCTGTAAAATGCCTTGCTATTGTTGTGGTTTTAAAACAGTTAATAAGAGGTCTGACATTGCTCGATTGGTAGTTATTTTTTCACTTGCAGCTGTTTTATCTGCGAGTCACCGACAATGAAAAAGTCAAGACCATTCAAACAAAGCATAAGATGGATCAAGAAGACCGTTAACCTTAATCCCTTGTTGTGTTGGTTATATCAAAAATTAGCAAGGCCAACGCTTCACAAGAACCATTCTGGTTTTCAAGTGTGTGGAAAGTCAAGGTAGAAATTTAAATAAAATTCAATTCAAGGTTAGAATAGAGTTGAGATGGTGCTCTTCTCACAGACTAAAGCAATTTCAAGTATAACATGAAGCTATTGGATTTAAGTGTATGTGCCTTCTCTCACTACCATTTTTCCCTTTCACTACTTCTCTGGTTGTTCTTTGACTATTATGACCTTAAAGAACATCAAAACCAAGGAATACTGAATACAGGTACAGTGAATAAAGATGATTTTTTTTAAATGATGTGTGCTCTACATTTTCCTCCAGTCCTCTAGTAATTGTATGAAGTAACAATTTATCACCATCACTGATCACAACTGATTATTTGCGAATGTTAACAGCCCTTGAAACACATTTCCAGAACATTTCAATTTAATCACATTTTCTTTTTTTGTTCCAATTATAGCCAACTATATTATTTTCAATAGGGAATTAAGATTGTAATAGCAAAGAACACTGGGACTTGCAAAATTGCAAGGCTGGTGTAATAGGGAGAACAATGACATTGACATTTTAATAGCAATAACTCACTCTCAAATGATCAGGCACACGTTTTGCTGTAACAGCACTTCTTTGGCAAAGACAGGATTCTTAGCATAAGTCATAAATCCTCAGGATCAGATATTATAAAATGTCTAATCTTTCTAATAGATTTAATTTGTCTTGGATAATTAAAAGTCAGTTGAAAACTAAATTCTCTAAATGTAGATCCTAGTCGACTACTTTATAAATGAACAGTTACTCAAATTTTTTATGCTCAATAATGACTACAAGGGAAAGTTATGCATCTTGCAATCTTGTCTCCATAAGGAATCAGATACATAGGCCACAGAATACAAGATAAGCTTCTCCAAGACCACTGCAAACAAAATCTATCATCTGACCTGCATAAACATGGAGCGCTCATCTATCTGTCTTACTCTCCTGCAGACAAATTACCACAATAATGGTGTACAACAACAGCAATATAAACCATCTATCAGGGAATGGGAATAGAAGTAAACGGTGTATTAGATCATTCATTAATGCTTTGACCTGCTTACTCCCATACAGCCTCATTGTTCGATGCAGGGAATGATAGACAGCATTAGACTGGATGTGAGTTCATCTCAAGGACAACACAAACAGGCAGAGAATAATGTACTCCTCTGTACCTATGGGTCATTTACTGTCTACAGTCCAACTCCACTGCATCTGTTTGCAATGTGGGAAAAAACAAGATTCTGCAGGAAGCTGCCAGGGACTAAACTCTGGTCCACCAGAACACTATGCATCTTTGTAACACTCTGATTGTTACACAGTGAGCATTGTTTTTAGCAGGTCAGCAACATATTGGCCTGAACACAGCAAACAGAAACTTACTCCACACTCTAACTACCTATAGTAAACTCTGACAGATTATATTGGTTAATATTGGCCTATGTGTCAGCATGAAAACCTTTTTTTATGTAATATACATGGTCGCCCATAAAGTTGTAATACTTTTGTTTTCAGACACAATCCTCTGTTAACTGTTGTTTCATTTTCATTGTGATAATTGGAAGAGATTGATTAATACAGTTTTGAGAAGATATACACTTTATCCATCAAGAATAAATCACATTGTTACAATCATTGGAGAGAGGTAAAAGATATTATATTCCAACTTTATGGGCGACCGTGTACCATTTATCTTTATCTTCTTTTATCTTTATTTAAATGGTCACCAATTTATTGACACTGGACATAGAGCACTACTGCGTAGTGCAAATAACAACATGAGATAATTTTTGCAAATTTTCACCACTGAAACCATTTTGTTTACTTGTGTTCTGTTATTAAGAAAGTGAGAAACCAAATTCACATTGAATTAGCAATCACTTGTGAAATGTGGCACTTATCAATCCATGTATAACTAGTGTTGGACATTGCTTTGGTAAAAAGGGCGTGGTTGTTCTAAGCCGACTTACGCAGAAACAGAAACTCTTAAATCAACATATTTCGTCAATTGTTATTAAAACTCTGAAGTTAACCAATTTCTGCATCCACGACACATAATCAATGTCAACTGAAAAGTATTTAAGACACCCCAAATCCCCCAGTTACCACAATGCAAATACAATGGTGCATCCATGTGCTCCTCAGATGGTCCCATTTCCTTTCCATTCTGTTGTATTTGTATTTCACTGCTTAAAGGTTTAAAACAAAACAAAACATGCAAATAGCTCTTTCAAAACAAAAACAAAGAGCAAAGGAAACTGAAGAGGTGAGCAATGACATTTGATTGGGAAACTATTTATTCCGATTATTCCAACACCACATGAATGCAGCAAAATGTCCCTATCACTTTTAAACATTAAATAGTAAAATCTCTGTTGTAACAAACAAACAACCCGCAACTGATTTTGTACTCAACCTAGAAAACTAAGATAAACTAATATCCTGTCATCTTGTTTCAGAGAATTGATTAATGGCAAAAGGCACACACACCTTTTTATTACAGAGGGGCTGGTCT
This sequence comes from Centropristis striata, assembly GCF_030273125.1. Classification (NCBI taxonomy): domain Eukaryota; kingdom Metazoa; phylum Chordata; class Actinopteri; order Perciformes; family Serranidae; genus Centropristis; species Centropristis striata. The sequence goes on along the minus strand of NC_081522.1, from coordinate 17,750,502 downwards.
CTTTTATAATTTATAGGGTGGGTCAGCTCTTTGGCCAGCATTTATCCTCATTGATTTGTTTAACTCTCAGGGGCCCCTTTCCTTCCTTGGCTTTTGGGATGTAATAAAAGGGGCTTGGCTGTATTGGTCCCTCAGTCCCAAAAGGTACGCAAAGATGGGATTTTATTCAGCATATTCACTTTTAGAGCATGATCCAAAAGCTGCAGTACCATCTCAATATATACTGTCCTGGAGACACAAACTATGCAAGTACAGCACTTGTCAAAAATACATTTTTAATAATATTCCAATCTAATTAAGACAAACATTCGCTATTTCGATTGCTCCATGTTTAATCCCAATGTGTTTGAATTGCAGGATGAACAATTGCTTTGCTTAACAGGAGAGATTCTGGAGGATGAGAACTTGACACAATCAACAAAGGATTATCCTTCTTCCCAAGTGGTCATTATCCCTGTTTCCTAATAGAATCAAGGCCTTACAAGAAGGTAAAAATACACTAAAGGGATTTTTTTTTTAATAAAGAAGCCTAATATGTCAAGAAAACATTAGCTTTCAAATTAATTTCTCTCTCAGTCTTCTCTAAGACCCTGAAAAAGAAGGCTGCATTCCTCCCATTAGATCAATACTTCGCTGATGTCTGGAGGAGTGCAATGGCAACCAGGGCCCCCCAGGGAGCACAACCACAGCTCTGTGCTCAGCGCCAGGCTCCCTGATGACCTGTCCTTCTGGAGACCTGGCCCGCAATTGACCTCAGAGCTAACCACCAGGCCAATTAGCACCGGCTCTCTCCAGGGCCTATCCATCTGCACATCTGATCAGGATGCCTCACAGTCAAGCTGAGGCCTTCCTCTCATTCAATATGTGACCACAGAGAGTTCCCTGGTGGGCTGCACCATAACCAGTTTGTTAATACGGTATGAAAAGTCAAACAATTTAATGTATTTAATCATCTTTATACGACTGAAATGCACAACTGAGAGATTCACTGTGACTCACTGCTTTGTAGTTAGGCCATGTACTTATGATGACACAAGTCAAATGTCTGAAATGACTAAACCACACAGCAACAGCTGGAGTCACGTCAAAGAGATAGACTGCAGATGCTTTAAACCTGACATGCCTCATAACTTAGTGACATCACACATCAAACTGCAGCGCTCAACATTAATTCATATTGACACAAGGATATTAGATTCAATAGAGCATTGATCTCTGGGGTTATACATGTCAAGAAGCCATTAAGGCTGTAGGAAATATCAAGCAATCACACTGATACCTTGTTCACATTAAATTAATCCCAAATTTACAAAAAATGTACATATGGTATTACTTTTGATAAAGGGTTCCATTACTCACTACCTGGAAATCTGTCATGGCAGAAAACTGGCATTGTCTGTTTCTGGACTTTGGTTCAGATTACACAATATTCACCTCTATTAGTCATGCTAGCATTCCTTTGCCCAGGCTAACAGCAGTGTGTGACACACTGTCACACAGTACAGTTGCAGGGGCTGTGAGTGATGCAATTGAACTGGAGCCTCTCGCCTTGAGGCTCTCACGGCCGAGATGCTTTTAGAAAACATAGTTTGGATGCATTTAAATTTCATTTACCTTGGCACATGCTCACATACACATCTGCAGGCGATTTCTGTGAACTGGCTGCAGGTCAGTTCTGTCCTTCTGGATGATTATGCTTTGAGCAGTGCATGGGAAAATGGCACGATATATATTTACTGTTAACTGACATAGACCTGATGGAGCCAGACAAATGTTCTCCTATTACAGAACCAGTTCATGTTGCAGCACAAGTGCCATCGAGACATTTTTGTCATGTTGATGACATGATCATGTATATTTTCAAAATGCTACACCGTGATATTAAAAACTAAAATAATGTCAAAACAGGGGCTCAGTAGTAGTCGTCAGCATGTACAAAAATAGCAAAGTAGTCAGTTATTCTTGAAGTATAAAAGGTAATCTAGGTTTTACTGAATTGCAGTTATTGCACATTTGTCAATAAAATGTATAACAAAGATGGTGCATCTTCAACAATGCTCCTAAGGACACATACAAACACATTTCAGCACTCAATTGTTGGAATTTTTTGACATAAGGCTGCAGTTCTGTAATTGGAGATCTCAGGCAGCCAGTGGCTTGCCAGAGATAAATGAACAGCAACACATGGGGTGAGCGATACAGACATTTTGTGCGACAATAGCTCTGAAAAAACAAACCATCTAGATGTTGCTCACTTTTTCTCCTGTGAGGTCACTGTCCATTTAGTCGACAGACAGTGACAGCGGCAACCTGTCAGCTGAAATTGAGCAGCAGCATAAGTTTATAGCCTATTAGCTAGTTTACTCTGAATGGCAGCATAACACATTAAAGTGCTCCACTGCAGCCTCTCAGACACCATATTATGTCTCAGTGCACAATACACATGCAGAAAAAAAGTGTTCTTTTTTTGTGTATGGCTCTATTTTTTCCACATATGGCTTTTATCGGCTTACAATTTTCTCCTGTTGGTTTTCTTTCTGACAGGAAACAGCCTGCTCCCTGAGAGTTCTTTATTTACATTTCAAGCCTATACTATTTAAAGAAATCTACATTTTAAAATAAGCTTAATCACTTTCTTGCTGAGCGTGAGATGAGAAGAGTAATGCCACTGCTCATACTGCGCCTGGTGATGATCTACAAATCTAACTTTTGGAGAGAAAGTAAATAAAGCTATTATTCCCTTAATGTTCTGAATGACAAAAAACAAACATTTGATTTAACTATTTATGTCTGACACTTTTCAGGTACTAGTTAAAGTAGTTACATAGGTGGATAAATCATCATTTTTACGGTTGCTTTTCTGCAGTGTTTGCTACCCTTTGTAAGTATACGTGCTTTAAAATGGACCTCTGAAACAATTTACTATACTTTTTGAAACGTACAGATTATTAGGACCCATATCGATTTTTTTCTTGTTAGGTACCAAGAGAGTGGCTGTAGGAACTATGACTGGAGGAAAGAAAAAAGTAAAATAACGTAGCATAAAGAGCTGATAGAAAGTCCGCTGAGAGAGCAGGTTTGGGTGAGAGATGGGTCAAAAAACACAGGAATTGGATCCAGGTGACAGTTGGGTCTGTGTCCCCTGTCAAAAGTAAATGATGCTATTTCAAGTAATGTATGTAACTTAACTTGTAACTTCCACAATGACACCATGTTCTCTGTCACCTAAGTAACAATGTGATGGAGTATAGAAGTAGCTATTTTAACCCAAACCCAGAACTTTTTTCTTAAGCTTAAAAAAGGAGTTTTGATGCCTTTTTGTTTCACACTGTTCACCACATGCTTATATCAGAAAATTGTCACATCTTAAAAACAGCGAACATGCGACAAGGTTATAATAGTTTTGGATTTTTCATTAGTTTTAGTTTTAATTTCGTTGTGAATTTGTGTTTTCAATTCAGTTAGTTTTAGTTAGTTTTTAGAGTGAGTTTGCTAGTTTTAGTTTAGTTTTTTTTTTTTGGAAAATGCTTAGTTTTAGTTTAGTTTTTATTAGTTTTAGTGTTAGTTTCAGTATTTTTGTAATGGGTATGTGGCTTCATTTCCTTTGGTTTATCCATCTTAGCCTCAATAAGGTTATTAAATCTTACAGTTCGGGGTGTTTTGTAGTTTGGTTGAAGTGTAGACATCCCAGTCTCAGTAAACATATTTACCATGTGTTCCTGCATGTTGAAATAGAAACACTGAATTATGTATGAAAAAAGTAGACAAAGACGAAAACTAAGGACATTTTCACGATAATTTTAGTTAGTTTTGTAACCACACAATATAGTTTCAGTTAGTTATCGTTTTTAAAAAAAAACTCTTGTTTTTATTTTTATTTCAGTTAACGACAATGTTTTTTCAATTTTAGTTTTCGTTATTTTGTTAGTTTTCGTTAACCATAATAACCTTGACATGCGAGTGTTTCACGTTTAAGGTTAAACAGAATACTGAGTTTGTTCTGAGTTCTCTGATGCTGTTTTGCTGTTCTAACTTTAGTTTTAACAACACTGTATATTAGTGTCACAGGCACTATTTCCTAACCAAAGAGCACAAGATCCACATGCTAATGATGTGGTCAGATTGATCATTCTGCTGGGCCAATAAGGCTATTCCCCTGGGCCTCCCTTCACCTGTTGTTAACAAGATTCTTTTAGGGGTTTCTGTCAAATGCTGACAGTGAAGAAAAACATATGGCTGCCTTGGCTGGCTGTTAAAGCCACATGAGAAGAATCCCTGGGAGGCCAGTTTGACCCTCTCCAGCAGTCTTTAAACTGCAAATTAAACTGGATTTATTTTCTTACCTGAAGCCACTATGCTTCCCTGATGTATTCATGCTTAAGGGAAATTGAATGTTAGTTCAAAACAAGGGATAGGAAATGCTTGGAAGACAGACATAAATGATTAACAGACCGTTCAGCGGCTGTCAGTAAAAAGATGAGATCATATAATTTGCAACTCCCACCCCACAGCTAATGATCTAATTTTATCTTGTTTTTTTCTAATTTCTTCTGATCATAAGCTGTTTGGAATGGCATTCAGTTGCTCTTTTTATTTTTTTTCAAACCATTAATTATACAAAATTAGGTTAGGAATGAATGGCATTAGAATATCTATATTCCCACATGATGGTCTTCCTCCTTGAATTGACCCTGCTGTCCTTGTCTCCATGTGATGATCTGCGTTCGCTGTTTTAAGACAGATCTATGGAGAGCGCGGAGGTTGTTTGACGGCTGATGGTTGCCTGTGGGCTGTATAGTTCTAGTGGAGCTTTTTTGCTGTTTGAAGTGTGCTGCTTATGTGAGCAATGAAAAATTCATGAAAATAATTGAGAGTAAGAGCCCACTCTCATGCAAAGGTTAGTGTGAAACAGTAAAGATACTTTGCACACCACCTGCACAGGTCCTCTCCTCATGTCCTCTGCACTTTCACTGCTTAACATGACAAAAATGTTGCTGATGAACTTCAGGAATTTAAGGACAAGTACATGGGCGAGTGACGGATAGTCATTATATTTCATTTGGTATAAAGTATGATGGTCTTAAATTATCCCAATAAAAAACACAAAACAAAAACTTATCACCATTAAGTCAAAGCTTTATGTATATACAGTAAGTTGTAGCTTAATTCAAGTATTGTGTGATCTTCCGCAATCTCCACTTACACAAGAACAATGAAATAAACAAAACAAATGTTCACTATCAGCATGACTGATATGAGATTTTCTTCAGTTAGTTGTCACTTGCATCACTTTTCTTGTTTATACCCAAATTGTTCTCAGAAATCGAAGAGAAATGGCCTAAAATCCATCCATGTAAATAAAAACGGGTAGTAAATAGACATGGAATTGTGGAAATTGGGCCGGCAAGGTAATCAGAGGAAGACAGAAGACACCAATAACTCCTCCAGGAAGGAACCAGCCACTTCCAATGGCACTTCTTATTTCCATTCTCCACGCTCTGAAATCCTGTCAACTCTCTCTCAGACAGACACCAGCTGCATTTCACGCTATTCTTTGTACAACTGAGAGTTGCCCACTCACTTTATACAGAACAGCGTGGTTGTATGCCTCGGTTAACTGTGCTGTGGTTTATATATTTATTTATTTTCTTATTTGACCGTGGTTGGAATCTAAAACATCTCCCAAAGTATTTCAGTAAAATTCTTGTCATTTTAGCGGGCAAAAGATTTCTGCAAAATGAAAGGCACAACAATAATTGCATTATGGCCTCCTCTTTTGAAGGACTTTTGCCAAGATACAGATTTTGTTATTCTGTATTATCGACTGCACTAATATGTAATTTAAAGATGTTGGCATTTGTGCTGATAAAGGATCTCCATAATCTTCATGAGCCACCACTGCTGCTCTACCCACCACTTCCTGCACTGACCTGCTCATTGCTCCTCTCCCACTTGACTTTTCGTCCTCCTGGTACCACGATAGTGCAATCACCTTGTTTCTCTATGGACAATTAAAAAGTAAAAACTGCAAAAAAAGAAAAGTTGGGTGAACTCAAAATTTCAAGGCAACAAACTTCGATAAAATTTTAAGTTGCACAATTAAACTAAATATTTTAAGTTTTGTTTTTGAGTCTGCTCAACTCTGAATTCCAATTTTTGTCAACTCAACTGTAAGTTGTACTAACTTATAATTTTACATTGTAATAACTTTTAATCCTTACTTCTGCTAACTTCTGCAATGTGCTGAATTGGCACGATTGTAACGCCGCTATGAAATGTCAGCTAATGTTGCGACCACAATTTTGAGTTTGCATTGATACGCTAATGGCTACTCTTGTAGCTGTAACAAGCAGCGCCGCTAGCATCAGTTAGCCACTAGCATCAGTTTGCTGCTAGCTTTCGCTAATGAATATCACCGCTTTCCCGCATTTCACAACAAAGAAATAAGAGTTAGCAGAACTATTGTCCCTTGTTGTGAACCCCAACTTAAAGATATAAGTAACAACAACTCACCAACTTGTTTTTGAGCAGACAACTGGCTTCCTTTGTTGTGCTAACTTACATTATTGCCCTAAATGTCAATAATTTATATTTCCAAGTTTTACCAACTTAAATCACTGTTTTAGGCCAAAAAATACAAGTTGGGTTTTTTGCAGTGCATCTGCTAAAGTACCCATCTGAAAATTCACCCCTTAATAAATATCTTACTGTATGTGACTCTCCTCCCCACTGAATAATATCCACTCTGCACTGATTGATCCTTTGATCCCATATGACTGCTTCAAGTTTGCAAGGATATTTGAACACCACCAAGACATTGAGCTTTGTCTCTCTTTGTTTAAGCTGCATGTTATTTTGATGATCCAGGAACAAAACGGTCGCCCATAAAATTGGAAGAATTATGTTTTCAGACACAATCCTCTGTAAATTCTCATTGTGATATGTTTTTAAGAGATTGATAAAGTTTTAAGAAGATATACACTTTATCTGTGAGGAACAAATCACATTGTCACAATCGTTTCATGGAAAGAGTTAAAAAAAATAGTTTAGTCTAACTATATGAGCGACCGTGTATATGATTGTTAGCTGGTGTTTAATGCTAATTGTTTTTTTTGTAAGTCACAAAACTACATGACTTGTACGCCTGTGGGTATATTACATTATTGGTGATAGATGGTTGCAGAACAAGGCCGAACAACAGCAATGTCAAAGACGCACACATGCTCCAAACTCCGCCCACCTCGTGTGTTATCTGAATACAAATACAGTTGCTGGGATGCTAATAAAACTCCCACATAACAGGGATGTAGAGAAGGAATATTGTTCCTCTGATATGAATTCTGTGTTCATAGCTTGTCACAGATCAAAGAATGGTTTTGGCCCTTAAAAGTACTCATTTATGGCTTTAATCCCCTATAAGAAAGAGCCCTTTAAAGAGTGGCATTGTGTTGCATTGATCATGATGGCGACTGCTCTCTGAAAAGATGAAAAGAATTGGGCCTCATTTCATGGAACAGATTGAGATAGATATCCATTACCTCATTGCCCCCTTATTCTGCTCTTACATCTTTACATAAATGCACTTACATATGTTGGAACAATAAGAGATGTTTAAGGTCTTGTGCAGACTTACCCTCCTGTACGCAGTAATCATCAAGATATCATCAGGATTGAGTGTAGATTAGGTTAAAGCAGATTGTCATTAATACCAGTCACCACATGCATCTGAAGAGGCCACTTATGATTGTATTTCATTTTCCTTTTGTGCAATATTTTGAAGGAGGTCAGAAACCCATTTGCCTTCAGAATACAGTACAATGGCAGCCGCTACGTGATTAGACCTCGCCCTGAACAGAGCGAGACCTCTGCAAATAAACACTTCATGACGAAGGAAGAAGTATAACTGTTATAATATTTTTGAGTAGTTGACTATACTACATTTCAAAACCATAAATACCCTTTTTCGACCAGAGCCGGTTCCAGTTGGTTCAGCAGCTTGGTTCAACTTGCGAAAAAGCTCTGAACCTGTTTGCTTTGCCACAGGCTCTAGAGCCTCGTCATTACGTCACTGTTAACGTCTGCATGTCTCCCCCCTCTCGGCAAGTATAATAACAACGGCAGATTACATGTCTCTACAACACATCTGTGTTGCTAATTTTGATTGCTATGGACACCAAATACATTCTTATTAACCTAGTGCCAAGTTTGGCTGCAAAAAAAATCTTGTTCAGTGCAAAATGAGAAAACTTCTCACTTTATTTATTACCTCAGAAATTTTTTTTAAGGACAACACTACAGTCGCAATCGCTTGTAAAAATTCTTCTTCAAGACAATTTGATGTTAATAGTTCTAATAATGGCCCCATTTAGAAGAAAATAGAAGATAAAGAATCGTATGATTTGGGGCATGGCTACCTTTGATTGACAGGTCGCTAACAAGGGGAGCCGTCATCAGGAGAGAAGCAGAGCAATGCGTATCCACAGCAACGTGTCAATAAAGTTATATATAACGTTATATAGATATAAAAAAGGACGTTTACCGATTTGGTCTCATAACTTTGACCCTTTCACACTGTATTTTCACTTAATGTTTAGTTTATTTGAACGTTTTGTACAGTAAAAAATGTCTTGTTCAGCCTTTTTGTTGGACTAACAGTCGGGTTGCCGGTGTAGAGAGGCGTGTAGTCAGTGTCGTCAGATCCTTCTCGCTCCTCCACAGTCCAGATTTGGTCTGCTCCCCATATCGGAAACAAGGTGGCGACGCAAGATGGCGACGAGTGTAATGCTGAACTCGAGGCTTCCAACGGGCAGTCCACAAATCAATGACTGACGTCACGGTGACTACGTCCATTATTTATATACAGTCTATGCACTGAACGTAAGATTTTAATGTTGGACTTTGTTGTAAGCTAATGCTAGCCCGCTAACGCTAGCCCGCTAGCAATCGCCCGCCAATGTTAGCATGCTAGCTTGCCCGTATCAATCACATTGCAGTTAAACAAATCAATGAAATGAAGGATACACATTTTAGTGCTACACCGTGGTGTAGTGGTTAGAACTCTCGCCTCACAGCAAGAGGGTTGCAGGCTCTTCTGTGTGGAGTTTGCATGTTCTCCCCGTGTCAGCGTGGGTTCTCACCGGGTACTCCGGCTTCCTACAGTCCCATAGTCCAAAAACATGCACTTAGGTTAAATTGGTGAATCTCAAATTGTCCATCTAGGTGTGAAAGAGAGCTTGATTGTCTGTATCTAAATGTCAGCCCTGCAATAGTCTGGCGATCTGTCCAGGGTGTACCCCGCCTCTTGCCCAATGTCAGCTGGGATAGGCTCCGCGACCCGAGTGCGGATAAGCGGTTAAGAATAATGAATGAATGAATGAATACACAATTTAGTTCGTCCCCCTCAACGGCACAGAGTTTGTCTAGTTTCTTTGGTCTTGGAATAATTATGTTTTCAGACACAATCCTCCATAAATTCTGCTTTCATTTTCATTGTGATATGTTTGGAAGAGATTGATAAAGTTTTGAGAAGATATACACTTTATCCGTCAAGAATAAATTACATTGTCACAATCCTTTTCATGGAAAGACAAAAAATATTTTTGTCAAACAAACATGCATCTAAATACAACAAGCAACATCATACTATAAATGGACATGACTTCGATAATCTTTAGTCAGCTTGATTCTTTGCTATTGTAATTATTGTGACAGCCTATACAAAAGTTATTATTGTAACCCAAATCAAGATTTTTTTTTTCCTAACCTAAGAGCATAGACAGTGCAAGGGGATAAAAACATTTTCACATACAATTTTTTTTCAAAGGTTTACATGTTGTAATTTGCTTGAACATTTATATAATTTATATTTATTATAACCTTTTATGTAGCTGCTTCAAATGAATGCACAGCACAGGACTGCCTGATTATCTGAGGATATTTCACACACTGTTTACTGGGTCCACAGAGTGAGCAGCTTTCTCTGTCTTTTCTGCACGTCACAGAGAACCAAACTTTAATTTACAGACAGTAATTAATGTGTGTGTTGATATTTAGTGGTGTTTGGAACAGCTGTCTGGAGGAAAAGTCTCCCACACGCTTGGCTGTAACCACTTAATAAACTGCTCTTTATTAAAAATGAGCGAGTGGATGGTTATTTTCACCTCTTTCTTGTGTTTGCCAAAAAATGATGAAAAATGTAAGTATTGACAAATGCTTGTCAACATGTTGAAACATGCTTGAGCTGAACAAGTGAATGGTGTTTTTTAATGTACCACAGCTCATGCTTTGTTTTGTACTCCTTTGCATAATTACTGTAAGTTGATTTTGAGTCAGAACAGTGGTTTTCAACAAGCATTGCATGCGGTGTGAAGCTCACCTCTTGCCAGTGCATTCAGTCAGCCGCCTCTCTCTCGGCTGAGAGTTGAGTATCCATCAGCATGCAGTGAAGACTTGTGAAGGTTTCTCCTCTATGCCAGACAAAAAAAAGCGGGATTTTAAAATAGAGTTGATGTAGGAAAAAATCCAGCATCACACATTTTTCAGTCACAAACTGAGGTGATGTCACCCCCAAAGAGACTCTAAAAGCCACTGTGTAATTTGAATCCAATGTCCACACACAACTGGAACTTGCACAATGCAGCATCTCATACACAAGTTTCCTTTACTTATTTGAAAAATTCAGATAAACACTGTAATAAAAAAAACTGTGCTCTATTTCAAATGTGCCTAAATACTGGAAATTAGGCCCCTGTTCCGATGCTGAGTCTTTGCTGCTCTCTCAACATCCCCTTCTAACACACACTGTGGCAAAGCTGCTATGCTTGTCACAGTTGTAGCATTGATTTCTCTATTGTATTTTTAATGGTGGTGGCCAGCTAGGCATGTTAAGCCCCTTTGACCCATTGAGTCTTTCTATGAAATGTTCAGGAACATTTCCTGCATGGGTTCATATGTGAATGGGCGCATCGATCGATACTCTTCATATCTCGATATGTTTCAGGGGAAATGCCGGTATAGCTGTGTTGAAATATAAGGCAGTAACACTAAGGAACAAAATGGGCATATAGAGCTATGTCCATCTGATGAAACACGCTTTCATATGGTGCGAGCGAGCCAATCACAAGATTCTAATGAAGTATATATATAAATCAGTTACTTCTTTATGTTTGAACATTTAGATTCATGTTTTAACAGGTGAATCGGTAATTGAAGACATTACAAAAACATTGGCACAAACGGCAGCACAACAACTCCCATTCGCCATGTTCCTGAAAGTAATTCAACATGTTTTCACAGAAATCCGTGAAATAGCCACGGGTTTGCTTCACTCAAAATCCGTGGAATAGCCTCGGAATCACAATTAGAATGCAAGTTAATGACAGTCATATCCCGTGGCTATTCCATGGATATTTTTTCCTATTGGTTTGTGTCAGAACAAAAAACATGGCGGACAGTTCTCTAATTTTTTGTGAAAAAAATCAATATTTTGACTTAGTCTCTGCATAAAAATGGATTTTGATCACATTTCTAGCGAGAAATATATGTTTTATTTTCTTAATATTCACTAAGTGAATGTACATAATCACTTTGTAGCGAAGATCTCGCCAGAAAAACACGATCCGCTGTGTTTTATTTTGAAATCTCCCTGATCCTCTGTGTATTTAACGGATCAAACCTTCGCCCATTACATGCCTTGTTTCTGAGGTTGATTTGCTGATCAACATATTATTCTGTTGCAGCGGGAGACACTAATGTTGACAAAGTGATGACTTCCGATCAGATTTGTGAGCAGAACAGTCGGCGCTGCTCTCCTGTTTTAGTTAAAATATCTTCATTTAACAAACATTGTTGTCTTTTTTTGCATAGATAATATACATGCACTATAATTATTTATTAGACAGTGTGTGATATTCGATATATATTTGGTAGAAATATGTTTACACAACCCTAACCCTAAAACGGAAGAACTACAACTATGGTGCTGATGTGGACATAAGTACTGAAGAGAGGTCTAGGGAGTTGTAGTTTTTTTAATAAAACAGGGTTTCCCCTAAAATTGGAAGTTGGAAATACTTAATTAGTGGCTTTCCAGGGGTTTGAGGGGATGTCAATCACATTTTTGGCATCAGACTTTAAATATTGTCTTTTTTTATTTTTTCAGCATATCCTAAAGCCCCGCCACCCCCACCCATTAGTGACTATGCTCACATTATAGTCCAAGATTATAGTCCATGTCAACACATTTCTATAACAGTAGGTCTCATGTCTGTAACCCTTTCTGTCCCTTAGTTATAATCCTTCAAATATGCCCCAAGGTTAAGGTTCAAAGGTCAATATCTCAAAGCAAGAATATTATAGCCTTCAAATGGATATATGTTACTCTCCAGGCCAAGACCTTTCCGGTGATGTATTTGGTTTAGCTCTATGACAAAGTTTTATTTTTTTCACATTTCGCACTCAGAGCACTCAAAGTGCTGTCAGAGTCTAAGCCTGTTAGGGCACATGTCCAAGGTTTGAAAAAAATAAAACTTTGTCATTCACCGGAAAGGTCTTGGCCTGGAGAGTAACTACATTGCATTGTAGCGAAATTTCCGTGTCAGTGGCACGGAAATTTGAGTGATTCAGTGGCTATTCCACGGATTTTGAGTTAAGCAAACCCGTGGCTTTTTCTCAGATTCCTGTGAGACCAGGTTGAAGTAACTAGAGACATCTTGCCCCTTTTTCTTCTACTGTTGAGTTTTATGCCGGTCTTGCATTACCGTCTTCTGCTAGACTTTCCCCAACTATTTCAGCATTGCCATTACATGTGTGAAAAGGAAATATTCCTGAAAGGAGTTGATGTGTTAATTGTGAAAGTCAATTGCAGTGCCTGAAAGGTTATCCCAGTAATTTACCGGCAACTCTTAGTGAAAGAGGCTTTAGATAACTGGCTTGCCCATTCATAATCCCGCAAAGTCTTGATTGGCTCTGGTGTGTATTTTCTAACTCTGAAAACAACTGAGCACACCAGACCCAGTTTAACCACTGAAAAAAGATATGAGCAGCCATTCCAAACATGTGGAAGTAGACCACTTAGTTTGTCATTTGGTTTACAACAACAGCAAAGGACAAATCTGTATATGTCAATTGGATCTTTGGATGTAATTACGATTCTCCTACATTCCTGTGTACCCCCCCACCCAGCCACACACACACACACACACTGACAGACTGTCTTGCTTTCTGATCGTACGTCATTCCAAATTACAAAGTTACTGCCAAAATGTACACACAACAGAGTGATGATAAGCATTAGACTACGGTCTGATTTTATCCACTTTACCTTCTAAATACAGTATTTCCTGGGATACAAGGCTTATGGGTCATGGGCCTAATATACAACAACGACAGCTGCCCTGATTATATTTGCTCAATATTGCAATCACAAATACATTTAGAGCTCTTAACTTGCAACCAGATTTGTGCTAAGTGACACTGTGGCCCAATAGAGAGCTCTGTCAGTATCAGAATGACATCAAATAGTTTGGAGAAGAGGTGGAGAAGCAGAGCATTTCTTCTCAGTTTAAAAATGTAAAAGCTTTTATTAAGTGGCTCTTACTTGTTAAATGCTTATTCTCCCTTTTCTTTCATTTGTCTACTTTGAAGAAGAACCTCCTTTTTAAGTACCCTCAACAGTGTTTTTCTTTGTTCCGTGTGCTTTTCCTGGGAATGTTGACATATGTAAAGAGGCTAATGGGTGTACCAGTCATCCAAGCAGGCACGGTGCTTTATGCTTTGATGTAAACATTTGAAATGTCAACCCGGTCCATAGCTCTGCGTGGGTAAGCTGCAACACAAATAAGACTGTCAATCTTTTTCCTTTGTGTGTGTGTGTGTGTGTGTGTGTGTGTGTGTGTGTGTGTGTGTGTTAATCTGAGAGACATGCCTCTGCCTTGTTGTGGGTTTGTTTACTTTATCACCAAGATACAAGAAGCCTCTGCCACTGTCTTACAGCTCTGCCACTGCCCATAGTTATCCCTGTTCACTTCTTATCAAAGATCCCTGAGGTGTGACACCAAACTATTCTCCTTTCCACTAATAACCCTCCACTTTTGTCTTCATCATTCTTGCATGAAATTGGCTATTAGATGCTTCTCTGGGACGGATAGAGGCTTAATACTTTAATACAATGGCCCTATGCACTGAGAATATGTGCTGGAAAAATGCTGAAAACATGAATGCCAAAGTAACAAAATTCCTAAACAGAAATCAACCTGAGTGAGGACACACAAGTGGACAAACACACACACACACACACACAAACACACACACAGGGGAAAAAGAAGAGCGAGGAAGGGAGAAAGAGGGAGCAGTAAACAGCCTCCTGTGATATGTCCTAAAACCCCATAAAAATGGCTTGAAATCACAGCAGGGACATGTTAAGGAGAGAAGGGGTCTTTTCAGTTTGATTTACTTTGAAGCCATCACTTATCCCTGTGTGCTGATTTCCATGGGTCTTTGCAGTCCCCGACCTCACCCCAATCGCATTAACACAATCAAATTTCTGGGCACTATTGGAGTTGCCACGTGCCAGCTACCTAATCACGAACAGAGAAAGAGAGGAAGAATTATCTATGAGAACTTGGCTGCTTAAAAATCCACATACTGGGTCAATCATCATTATCAAAGCCTGTCCTTCTGGGCCTCACTACGGATTATATAAAGAAGGGTTGATGAACAGAGATGAGGAGGAACAGACAAAACAAAAGAAAAAATATATATAAAGTCTCAGTGTGTCTCTCGAAGTTCAAAAGATGGATATAACTTGCCGCTTTCAAAATGTGTCTTGCTTCAGTTCTTTTTCTGTGTCACATCAAAGAGTGATTATTTAGTAACATACAGAGTGTGACAAAATGACAATGTTACTCTCTGCTGACGGTCCAGTAATGGGAGCTCTTGGAGAGGTAACTACAGCATTCGATGTGGGAGTTTGAGTCTCTTTCCGTTCCCTACACAACCACTGTGATAAAGAATGACTACATCTTTTACTGCACAAGTTATGAGCGCTGCCTGTAGCTGTGGGAGACAATCTGCTTCACCCGAACATGAGAGTTAAATAAGCCAAGTTTCAATTGTGACTGCCTCTCTTTAACCTGACATTCTTTTATTTTTTCCCGCATGGATTACTGGAGCAGATGTGGATTTAATGTATATTTTCAGTGCATTCTTACAGCTGCAGAAATAAGGTTCAATATACAGTGTGCTCACAGAAGCCATATATTTTTAACTGTAACCTCATTCCAAACAATCCCACCTTATCACCTATCTGTGGTATTATGTTTTTCTTCCCATTTCCTTTCCTTTGGTTTTATGGAAATGAGACACAAGTCCCCACTATTGTCACAAAAGATGTCAGGATAAATGTGAAACATACACTAGAATATATGAATAATATTCTCTCTTGTGCACTGCCTTATTGTGCTCGGAATCGAGTACACCTAGATCCCTTGAGATGTGCTGAAATCACTAAAGCATGCTAACACAGTAGGAACATCCTTTGTTTTTCAAATAGAAGATGAAATGCTCACTGATATTTGACGCTCACTGTCCACATTGCTCACAGTGGACTAGTGACTGCACTGGATATGTGTGTTTAGCAGAACTATTTATTCCTGCCATAGATATACACTGTAGCCATGTTTAAATAAACTGCAATTTCCATTCAAACTTGATAAGGACAATACTACCGGAAAGCTTCTCAATCAGTTTACATTTTATCTTGACATAAATTAATGAATTCCTTTATGTTAAGATTTAATTTTGGACAGCTGGCTGTTACTGTTTTCTGACAGTTTCTGACATTCACTGAAATGGTGGTGGTTGTGCTGCTATTGATGTTGGATAATGATGTTTGTGTGTGCACGTGTGTCCAAAACAATGAGTAGCGAAAACCAAAACTAAATTGGACTTTTTTTTGGTTCTCGTTCAGGGTGTTTATGGAGGCGCATGCAGCTATGGTTATAAGTATGAGCAGTAGTGCTCGAGTAGTCACTTTGGAGATTGCAAGACATTACAGCACACAGGAGGCTCTGGGAATGATCATGCACTCTCCTAACTTACTTGTAGTAGGAGAAGGCCAAGTGAAAATCATACAGCTGTAAAAAAAAAAAAAAAAGTATATGCCCCCTTCCAGATGTATTTATTTATTTATTTTCATGCATATTTGTTATGCAAAATAAATGTTTCAGATCATCAAACAAATTTGAATATTAGACAAAGATAGCCTAAGTAAATGCAAAATGCAGTTTTTAAACTCTAACCCTCAAAAGCTATCCAAACCTACATGGCCATAAGTGAGAAAGTAACTGGTTGGGCCACCCTAGGCTGCAACAACTGCAATCAATCATTTGCGATAATTGGCAATAAGTCTTTAACATCACTGAGAAGGAATTTGGCCCACTCTTCTTCGCAGAATTATTTTTATTTAGCCACGTTGGAGGGTTTTTGAGCATGAACATTATGTATAAGGTAATGCCACAGCATCTCAATCGGATTTAAGTCTGGACTTTAACAAGGCCACTCCATTGCCTTCTTTTAGTTTTTTTAAAAGCCATTCTGAGGTGGACTTGTTGGTGTGTTTTGCACATCATCAAGATGTTTTTGGGCAAATTGAACTTCTTTACATCATGGCATGATGTGTTGCTTTTTAAGATTTGTTAGCCTAAAAAATGTGGTTAATCACAGTTAATTCATGATTTATTTATTCTTGATTACAGTTGTTGCAGTCACGGGTGGCACAACCAGTTATTAGGTTTAAACGGCAATTACTTTTTCACATATGGCCAGGTCAGTTTGGATACCTTTCCTCCCTCAATAAATTAAATAATAATTTAAAAGCTGCATTTTGTATTTACTTGGGTTATCTTTGTCTAGTATTAAACTTTGTTTGATAATCTGAAACATTTAAGTGTGACAAATATGCATACGAATAAAAAATCAGCACAGCACTGTATATCATTATAGACTTATTATATAGACTTTTTTATTAACTTTAATCTGCCACTGCAGAACAAATAATGATGCATCAAAATCAATGTTGCTGCTAATCATTGACCCATCTCAGGGCCTTATAACAATAATAATCCAATACTCCTTGAAATGTATGGAAATTATTTTTGTTTTTTGGATAAAAAAAAAACAGTGGAGGTATGTAAACAAACTGGTCTTTAAAAGGTTAAAAAACCCAAAAATATCATAAAGATTTGATATGAATATTTCAGGCTGAAGTAGTTGTAAAAGATTGACTTGTTTAAAGTGTAAAAAATATATAAACAATACCTTGTTAGCAGTTTTTGGGAAGGTGTCATGTTGTGGCCTTAGGAACAAATTAGTCAGTTTTTGAGGATCACATATGTATACCCCCTAACAGATAAAAAGGACTGGGTTGTCAAATATAAACCTCATGGATGGAACCAGGTCAATTTGAGGCATGAAAAAGTGCTTTTCTGGGCTGTAGCAGGTAAAATAATGTAGAGTTGTACGGGTAATTACCAGGCCTGGAATTTCCTCATTTTATGGGCAAGGTCACTTGGCCTTTTGTGTTGTCATTTTTTGAGGGCACAAAGGCCAAAAGCCCGGGCACCAAGGCCATAAAATAAAACAATGATTTTAAGTCCACGTTCATATTGAATTTAATTTAAGAACTAGTAATGACGCTTCTGAGGAAGACTAGAGTCTCAGTCAAAACAGTCAAGCAGGTAAAGAAACATCTCCTTGTAAAATGCATCAATGAGAGCAATCACCTCACATAACATTTTTTTACAGTCGGGAGATACCGTATTATAGAATCTTTGTTATTCTATACTGTGTCATTTTTAATTGCTGTCAACATGCTTTCCACGAGAACATGGAGTAGTCAGCCAGTGTGGAAAAATAGCTGGCTAGAGGGGGTCTGAGGGGTCTGGGGGGTCTGGGGGCAACCCCCCACCCCCCGAGATTTTTTTTTCCATTAAAGCCCAAATTCGGTGCCTCTCACAGATTCTTATCCCACAATTCCATCATATACACTGATCTTAATCATTGCATATTTTAAGAATTATTTTAAAGGAGAATAAGGGTTCTTGTATATTTTATTTAAGGCATCTTATTGTGACTGTCTTCTTGTAAATTCTGTGGTCAATTCTGTTAACACACTGCGCTCTTATTTTGAAAGCGGCATGCGTTTTTCGACAGGAAGTTAGTCAAAACAGTAAGTCACAGTTTAGTGCAATTAAAACAACTTTAACTGTTAGCTAATGTTAGGTTGCAGCTACCGAACGGCATATGCAACAGTGTATTTGGACCTCTGACCGCCCGGTAGGGGGCGCATTTCCTTCACATCAAAAAGGAGGACACTTTGCATACACGGGACAAGCAAGCAGATATTTGTTTGGTATGATCCGGTTTTAAGCAGAGTTGTACTCCGATTAGCTCAATGTTGTCAGTGCTAACATGTCTCTGATAGCTGCTTTGCCTTTGCTGATCTACATCACTTCCACATAATGTACAAAAAAATGAAACTCATCCCACTTACTTCTTGTAACAAACCCGTGTTCTCTTGCCCATTCCGGGTTAAAGGAGGTCTTTCGTTTGGCATTTTCAGACTTTCAGTGCTGAGAGCTTGATTGACAGCCTGGTGGCAGCAACTGGAGTGTCAGCAAATCAACACATGGCTCATTTGAATATTCAAATGAGCCATGTGTTGATAGGTCACCACACGAAAATGTAACCAACGAAATTACTTATTTTGACACAGCTTTTTTGACACACATTTTTAGCCTTTTTTTTTTCTCAAAAGGAGGACAAATGAGGCGCAGCCGGATAGGGCATTTAAAAGCCAGACTGTACGGCCTAAAGCCGGATGAATGGCCACCCGTCCGGACAGGTTGATAATATTTAGTTTGGCGCGAGCGCACACGCAGACTGTTAGACACGGAGCGATCATGTGGGGAGGGGACTGATACAGACCGGTAGGAGGGCAGCTTGGTATATTCAGTGTGTGTGTGTAAGTGAGTGAATGCGCGCATGTCTCGGAGGCAAACGGAGAGTGGGGACTGACTCTGCTGAGGCAACGGCAACACAATGCCAAAAAGCAAAACTAACTGGGGCAGTACGAGTGGGCCATTAAGGCCACCGTGGCCTCAGGGCAGATATTTCTTTCAAGGGCACAAGGCCAAATTGCGAGAGCACGAGGGCCGTGAAATTCCTGCCCTAGTAATTACAAAAGAAATATTTATTGTTTATACAGATTAATCAGATTAATTATATATAAATAAATAGCTAAATAGACATATATATAATTTACAGAGGAACAGTGGGCCAAGATTACAATTGGTGAGGCCACAAAAAAAATTGTTGGCAGGGCTGGTGTTGGATTTGACTGAATTAGTGTCAAATTCAGCTAAGGCAACTCTTGGCTGTAAGGCACCGGGCCTTACTGAAAGACAGGTTATGTCCAGTCTGGGTGACTCAGTCACTCAGGTCTTTGCTCAGGTTCTGAATGTAACTGATGTCAACTGTTCCAGTTCACAGTCCTTAATTTCTCAGGAGGCTGCATACAGTGGAAATAGTCAGATGGAGACTCTAGGCACATATGAGACTATGGTTCCTGACTGCATACCTTTAACAGGCAGACTTGAGGCTATGGTCCTTCATGTCTGCTCTATGTTAAAAGAATCCATGGGAAAGATAAATGCTTTGTGCACAACTCGACAATGGAAGCTGCAAACAAGACAAGACACTGCTGAAAAACTAGCAGAGGCAGATGAGATTGTAGACATTGGAGAGCCCTGCCAGACAGCCACGGGGTCTGTTAAGTCATCCACTCTTGAGAAGCTTGTGACAGAATCAGTGGACAGCTTTATAAGTCAAACAACTAAAACTGCCCAGGATATAATTAGGAAAGAAGTCAATGCGATGACAGAGACTCTTTTGCATGATGTGGCTGATCATGAGTATGCACTGCTTGAAACTGACACCTCCTTAAGGATTGAAAATGTCTCATGTATTATTGCTGAGAGCATTGTTGAGGAGGTTAAGATTCAGGAGAGCATGGATGCTGAACTCAGGCCTGCCAGCCAAGTCTCCCAAAGTGTCTGTACCAGCCGATCATCCATGCAGCAGCTTAGTCCAAGTCCAGATTTTTACGAAGACAAGTGGCAGCCCCCGACTAAGAGAGACCGTTCTTCAAAGAAGTGGGGAACAAGGTTAAGGCCTTTTTGGCTACAAGGTTTACCAAACTGTCTATAAATAGAATCCGGACACAACTGAAGACCAAGTTCTGTCCCAACTCAAAAGTTCAAGTCACTGCAGTCTTTCACTGACAGTATTGTCACACTGTTTAAAACAGAGAATGGAGACGAAGGTGGAAATGAGCGTGCTGTGTTCAGTAGATTACAGAGCATATCAGAGGGACAAGACTCAATATTCACACAAAAATCTTCTCTACAGTCAACTTTCAGAGGAAGTAAGTTCTCAAGGTGACTAAAAACAGCCATCACATGAGACCCTTTGTGAGCCATAGCCGCAAAATGTGGCATTTGCTGGGAATGATGCGCTGGTTGGTCAAGGATTGGACAGGTTGGATCAGGTGGTGGGGGAGGCTGTTGGGAAAGAGCTGACAAACCCAAACATGTAGTGAGGGGGGACTAGGAACTAAAGGATCTAGCAGAGGCCCCTGTCTGCTTGGTCTTCAACTCACACCTCCAGGAGAATTTGTCCTCAAATCAAGTGGGCCATGTTCGAAAGCCTCCATTGTGGACATGGCTGGCAGGAGCTGTGGTCAGAAGGTTGTCTGTGCCTGTTGTTGCAGCAACCTAAGAAGGGAGGGAGGCTGTGAAGCTAAAGAAAGATGCCTTTTGGGCTTGACGGGCCCAGGGGTCTCTGGAAGCAGTAGATGGGTACAGTTCGGCCAGAAGGTCTGCAGCTGCAGCACTCACTGAAGAAAAAACTCAAGTGTGGGAGGAATTGAGGGAGGCTATGGAGGAGCACTTTCAGTTGGCCTCAAGGAGGTTCTGGAAAACAGTTAAGACGACTCAGGAAGGGAAAGCAGGGCTTGGCTGGAGCTGTGTTCAGAGAGGGAGGAGACCTGCTGACCCGGCCTGGGGATATTGTCGGACAGTGGACAGACCACTGTGAGGAAGTCCTTCATCCAACTCAGGGGAAGACTCATCAATATCCCAGGCAGAAGTCGCAGAGGCTGACTGGTGGCAAGAAGTCAGGGTTGGATTAGATTTGCCCTGACATGCTGAAGGCTCTGGAAACTGTTGGGCTGTCATGGTTGACACGCCTGTTCAGTGTTGTGTGGAGGTCAGATCCAATTATTTTTGTTTGACTGTTCAAATTATTTTTTAAATGTGGCCAATATCAGACTGCATTGTGAACTGCTCATCACCCTGAACCAACACACATTCCTTAAGAAGGAGTCGCTGGATTTGTCTCCAGTCGCTTTCTTGAAAAATAGTCGCTAAGGGGGTCTGAAAAGTTGCTTAATTAAGCAACAAAGTTGGGAGCACTGCTTCGGAGGTAGATAAGATCGCTAGATAAGATCGGTTTGACGTATAAGAACCGGCTGATCGCCGATCCTGCAAAATAAAGGAAATTGGCGCCGATCGATCAGACGGCCAATCAATTGGTGCACCCCTAATAAATATATTATTTATTTTATATACTGTAACTCAGGATATTTACAGTTGAATTTCCCAAAACAAACAAGGATATATAGCCACAAAATGCATACAATCATTGAAAAGGAGACAGTGTGGGCTACCAAATGACCACATACAGCCACCATACAACACAGGTGTTATCAGCCTGGGGTGGGCCCACCTCGACTGAAGGCGTCTTGTGAGAAAAGGCTGAAACACCCAATTAAGTCAGGGTACACAACTGAAGATGCGGTTTACTGGTGGAAACATCACTAACTGGTCATCACTGAACCTAACCCAACACAAAATGACATTTCCAACTCCACATAAGACAAGTGCTGTGCTAAATATTCATGGATTGTGACAACATTCATACTAAGCAATCTGAAGTTATTCTACTGCAGTGTTACATTATGTTACATCTGCATCAATATATATGCTGCAGGTATAAATATATCATATTTCTACTTTACTGTAAAAAGTAGAATGTTAATGTAAAATCCAATTATCTGTAAACATTCACAAGTCATGTGACCAAGAAAGCCAATCAGCTGTTGACAAGGACAGTAATCCACAAATAAACATCAGAAATAATAGATTTGCTCAAAGGCACTCCGAGCCCAGTGTAGACAGGATTATAGTTGTATATCAGTGATTTGTTCTCCTCCTCCTCAGATTTGAATCTGTGAAAGTTATTCCTGGCTGTAAGGAGAGAAACAAGATTTACAGATCACAAAGACGCAGCTACAGGCTACAGCTAAGATGATGCAGCTACAGGCTGATTAGGGAACCAAAAATAATGCTGTGTTCATACTTTTCATTGACAAAGAATGTCATAGGTGGTTTTAATATCTATTTTATAAACTGTAAATTAGGTTAATTATTGTTGAATTTCCCAAAGCAAACAAGGATATATAGCCACAAAACCCATACAATCTTTGAAAACAATACTATAGTATTGCCTAAAATCAAATATCTGTCAAGCCAACTGCTGCCTTGATTTTGATTGTTGTCTATTTATGGAATTATGTTATGGGCACTTAGAGAAGAAGAAAAAAAGATTAGATTTTTTTTTTAAAACACCTGTGTTTCATCAATGATTTCTCCCATTGAATTTACTCAATAAAAGTAGCAATATATTACACATTATATTAAATCTAGTTTCATCCCTAATCTGGTTAGGGTTAATGAAAAATGTGATTGACAGTTGTCAGCGCATAAAAAATAATTCTTCCTTAAAAAGACAGGGTACGAGTACTATGAAGGCTATATCTGGGGCACTATCTTTTACTCACTCACTTTGTGCTAAGTCCCGCCCTAATGTGCTCTGATTGGCTGGCATTACTATGCTATTATTGGCCATCTACACTGAGTGAACTTGGTCACTGGTCATTCAGTGCTTCTTCACTTCAAGTCAAGTTAAGTCAACTTTATGTAGAAAGTTGATTTAAATGTTTAAAAAACAACTCACGCTGTCCAAAGTGCTGTACAGACCACAGAATGTAGTTCAAGTTCACAAATAAAAGAAGCACAGATAAAAAGAGTAAAGCACAAAGAGACAAATATAGAAAACAAAAGGACCAGTCTGAAATAATTTATACTCAAACCCTAGGGGAAAAAAAGTATGTTTTGAGCCTGGACTTAAATGAGTCAATGTAGGGGCAGATCTGACAGGGAGGGAGATGCTGTTCTGGGAGCTGCAACAGCAAAAGTAGAGTTCCCCCTGAGACTGGAGTCCCAAGTCAGGTGACCTGAAGGACCTTGAGGTACGATCTGCGATATAGGAGGGGGTCATCCCATTTAGGCATATATAGACAAAGAGGAAAAGTTGAAAATCAATCCTGGACCGGACTGGTAACCAGTGAAGAGAGGCCAGAATGGGCGTCACATGGTCTCTCTTCTGGGTACCTGTCGGGAGCTTGGCTGCACCGTTCTGGACTAATTGTAGGCAGGACGGGGATGACAACTAATCCTGATATACAGGGAGTTGCAGTCAGCCAAATGGGAGGATATAAAGGCGTAGATTACTTTCTCAAGGTCTTTGAATGAGAGAGACAGCTCGATTTTGTTGATTACGCAGCTGTAAGAAAACAGCTGGTCGAACTTAAAGGTGGAGTAAAATATTACACCAACATGTTACTTACTCGTTTATAAGGCCCCTTGGAAAATTAAATGAACACAGATTAAAACCCATTTGCACTTTGGTCTGTCGATGTCAGGTCAGTCTCACCACTCTCATCATCCTAAATTCAGAAAATAAACTGCAGAGACTGTAAAGTAGAAGCCCAACATCAAACAGCAGAAAAACAAAGTTAGATGAGAAATTGGAACATCTTGCAAGTTTCCGAACCAGACACATTATTTTTTCAGGAGTTAGTGGAGACTAAAAAGCAACTAAAAGGCAAATAAATATTGGACTTACATTTGTTCTGTGACCAGAAACAGGACTGCAAATATATGTGTAAACAGCCGACTGTTTGCTAAGATGTGTGCAAATCCCTAACAACTCTCTAACAGGGTAATGTCAGGCTATGTATCTATCGGTTTATTGTGGAGTTCTTCTGCCTTCAACTGGCAGCAAAAATATGTGTTGCACATTTTGACTTATTAAGGTCACAGCAACAGTAGGTATAATCAAACTGCAACATTGAAATTTTCATTGTCGAACAGCATTTAAGACATATGTCGACCTTAACTGAGTTTTATGTCTCTGCTTTGCAGTTTGTGACATGCACAGCGAGCAAAATGCTTTAAAACCCTCTCTCTACAGTGTCAATCTATTCCCAAGCAAGTTTTTTTCCTAAATTAGTACGCAGTCAAAAGGGTATGCTATGATAGCAAAGTGACAGGAAGATGGGAATGAAGCTACTGCAGGGAAGTACTTGAATTGTACATGAATTGTTACATGGAAATAGAAATCTATAAATAGATCTATAGTAAAGCTCAACAAATGTTCAAATGTATCATTCCAGCTACTTAAATGTTGGCAGCTTTCAGTTAATATATTGAAGGATATATATATTTAGATAAAAAATAATGGAAGCCATAATTACATTAATCCCTGCCATTTGTTTACAAATGTCACCTTGGTGGTGCTCCTGTATGAGCCTTGTATTTGAGGAGACGTGGGCTCAGGGGAAATCTGTGACTAGATACTGAGGACAATATTTGGCAAGAGAGACATCTGACAATTCTCCAGCACTAAACCTGTCACACTGTCAAAGCACCAGCACAACTCCCATATCTCCAGGCACTGAGCACCGGCCAAGAGTGAGCGTACAAAAAATACATATTTATTAGTTTTTGTGAAATATAAAAGGACAGAACTATACAACTTAAGATATTCTGTTCCCTGTGAGTCTGAGGGGGAAACTAAGCAGTAACACATTTTTGAGGAGCGCAGTGAAGGCAGAAAAATACATGCAGTAGAAAAGCGAGATGGAGTATTTTGTTTGAATGGATTAAATCTTGGCATGGGTGTGTTAAAGCCATCGTAAAAAGCATTTTCTCGTTCAGTATAGATGCACGTGATACAGGCTCTCAGCTCCAAAGCTCAAAGGCCACCGTTCATTACCATCCCTGTGTCAACCGAGGATGAGCAATGAGCCCTATCTCCACTGGGGCAACATTTGAAATATTAATATGTCTCATAAGCTATCCCAGAAGGGGAATGGACAATCAGGGGAGAAAATTGGGAATAAATTATGTAGGCTAAACTTGTAGGTGCTTTTATTTCCTAATTTATGACAGTGGTTAAAACCTAGTCTATCTCTTAAGATGTAAGGTCAAATAGATTGGAGTCTCAGCGCATTCTCTCAAATAACACCACTTTAGACCTTGAAATTATGTGCAATGAATACAGCAAAATCCAATTTTGCATGCATATTATACGCCAATCCATCCCTATGTTTACGGTTGGAGTTATTGGGGCCCTCTAGAGGCCATAGTAATTATGGATTCACCCAAGAGAACAGGCTTTGTGTCCCATGTGTAAACGATGTGATTCAAACAGCAATGAACTTTCGTGCATCATGTTTTTAAATAACAATTTCACTTCCAGTAGTCACGTCTTCATGATTACTACATCACTTACAGCATGTACGTGGTTTAATTTACACTTAAACTTTCATTAAATAATGCCTAATCAGGAAGGGTTTTGCCTTAAACCTAGAGAAGTGGTTTTCTAGCCTAAAATCAACAAAACTGCAGCAGTTTTATTACAATGTCCTGCTGCTGGCATTTTTTTTAGAAACTATCCTGTGTGTATCATATGCACACAAATTTGGATTTTGGCTTATGCATTGCACGTAGTTTGAAAGTGTACGGTTGTGTTATTTATGTGAGACCGGGTTGGGATTCTATATGCCCTATATTTTAAAGGAACAATTCACCCCAAACATCAAAAATACACATTTTTCTTGTAACTATTTTGCTATTTATCAATCTAGATTGTTTAAGTGTGTGTTGCTGAGTGTTTGTGATATCTGCCTTCTCTTACAATTAAACTAGATAGAACAGCAATCATGACCCAGTGACTCAAGTTAATTCAAAAGCATTTTTGTGAGCAGTTTCATGTGGGAACTATTTTCTTTCTACCAAACTACATCAGCCAATCGTATCACTGCACTGAAGGAAGTGAACATCTACGCATGGGGGCATCATGCCATTGTGACAGTTTGAGATGCAAACATTAATGGTTTCTTCCTTGGCTGAGATGCAACATTAGCTAGCAGGTTTAATCCTTGTGGGCGGTGATAGTGTTGGAGGGTTTAGCTCAGTAGGGAAGAAGAGAGCCACACCTCCAACACTATATCAGGTTCTCTTTATACATCCATGCTTGATTGTAACAGCTACTGGTGAGTCAGTGACGTCAAACATGTGAAGTCAAAAGTACATAGCACCATCTGCAATTTAAAAAGAAAGATTTTTTTTTCATATCTCAAATTTCAGTTGTCACACTTTTGTATAGCGGATTAACCTTTTGCAAAGTATCATCACATTCCTACTCATCAACTCACACCAAAACGAGGAAAAATATGTATAATTTGTAATATGTAATATTTGATTTTTGGGTTGAACTATCCCTTTAAATTGGCTTTATGATTGCAAAAGCACCTATTTCTGTAAGCAACCAAAAGCCACCAACTGAAGCAATAGTTCTAACTTAAGGACACGATGTGCTGTCTTTTCAAAGTTATTCAAGAGCACTTAATGCACCATAACATGTTTATGTATATTAGATGTAGCGATTTATAGTTTGCTTTCTACATGAGGCCTGCACAGCACACCAGGTCAAGGTGGGGGGACATAAGACTAAGAGAGATTAATCATTTGAGAGACTGGTGGAGCACTTTCCTCACTGAATCCTGGCTCTTTACAGTTTGTCTCATCCACTCCAATTACATGAAGAAAATCTGCTAAACTCTTTGAGTTATATCTTACATGTTGTGAAGTTATTCACATCTATTTAATATGTTCATGTAGTTTGAGGGCTGAAATAACATTAAAGTCTTTCCATGCACCTAACCAAACTCCAAGATTAAAACACTCTAGCACTACGGAAAGGCCTTATCCTTTATCAGAATGTGCCACCTGAGAAATTGCTACCTGGGGGTGACATTTAGCATCCCGCATTGGCCGATGAAAGGGTGGAAAGTCTGAGCATCAGCAGGTTCCGTGTCCTGTATGTTGGGTCCTCAGCAGCACCTCCATCTGTTTCTCTGGTAATGCAATTTGCCTTTAATTTCCTAATGTTCCTCTAATCACCAGGCCGGGTGCACAGGGGCTAATAGAGAGGTCACAAGTTGAAGTCTGTCCCGAGGAATGGATTTAATGGGGAACAGAGAATGCAAACTGCATTATAAAACACAGCTGCCTCTGCCTTACAGCAACCAAGTCAGTGTCTGTGGAAGTCACATGTTGATGGAAATTCAAGTCATGCTTTCTATATGATGATTTAAGCAAAAGCCAGACATAAAGGTCTGACAAGAGTACCCAAATACCCTTATGAATGTCACTTATTTTATGCATGAATGCAAAATATACTTTATTTTTAACCAAGCATCTTGTATACCAATATATGCATGACTCTCAGTGGAGGACACAGCATTTTTTTTACTTATTAAAGAAATACTCAGATACAAAATAAAATATCAGATACAAAATCAGTTGTTAATGATCATTGAAGCAAACTCAGTTTTTTATCATCATTTCTAAATAACTTTCTTTTATTAATATGAGTCCTGAATTCTCACAATTCTAAGACATTTTTACATTCCAAGCTCCTATAACATGACATACATTATATTTTTTTACTCCTATTCACAACTTTCCATCTCAAAATGTTCAAAAATAAAAGTTTGCCTTAGATATGCTTATGTATGCAGGATTTTAGGTCAATGGCATAAAGCCCTGGAAGAACAGAGATGGGAAAAACATCCGCTGTGAGAAACTAAAATAAGCAACCAGGCAACTGCATCTGTTCAGTCGCACGCTTTTTTAAACTCTTTGCGCCTTCAACTGAAGGACCTCATGGCCAGGCACAAACAGAGAATATTTATTGGAAATGTTCTATTGGAAAGTTGTTGCACTTGTGGCATGTTTGTCTATTCAAACGTCTAAATTACTGTGTTTGAAGTGTCTGGTAGACTTAAAGCTTTAGTCGTTGCAGGCTTGCTTTCTGGATAGAGTTTTTTTATGGCCATAGTTAATGCCCAATCATCTTTTTTGTATGTCTGCACTCCATTTTGTGTTGAAACATTGGTCAAGTGTGCTGACTGAGTGATGAAAAGCTTGTTTGTGCATTTAAATAAGATAAGGGTCATGTCCTCCACAAGAAGCAAAAGAGGTTATAGAGCATTCTGCAGTCTGCAGAGTACGCCACACATTCATCTGGCTGAGTGTAATCACGCCTTTCTCTATAAGGCTAAATAAAGCTACCAAGGCCATTTCTTTATGCTGTAACATACAGAAAGGCTGTGGACCTCTGGCCCAGTGGTGAGCAAGAGTCACAGATTTTCTTTTCAGAGTCCTTTCTACAGGAAAGTTGTCATACAACAGATTCATGATCATTTTCCCCTCCTGACTTCTCTACTTTCATACACTCTGCCTTCTCTAGTCTGAGCCCACAGTGACAGACTGATCGTGCTGCGTCTTAATTGCAAAAAGCAGCAGAGCTCACAGAAACGAAAGGAAGGAAAAACACAAAGCGAAGCTGAAGTTGAAAAATTAAGTGGAGCAAAATCAGAGACAGAAAGAATTAAATGACAGGAATAAATTCATTTATTTGGTAAAGCTGGGAAACAGCAAGTGTAATGCTTTTGCTTAGTGTTGTACTGGGGCTTTTGTGATGCCTTTTATGAGTTGATGTGCAGACAAACTGGTAAACTTGAGAGTTGAGAGTTGGGTATATTATACAAATAGATTAGTCAGAGATGCCCATGGAAATGTTAAAATGGAGAAAAGAAATTATGGTTTTAGAAAGTCTTTAGCATTATAAGAAGGCGTGCAATGAATGTTGATATAATCATGTTTCTACTCTTGGTTTAATGAATAGCTGTTACACATATGAAAAGAAAAATAGGACATTGCGTATTTTAGTGATTTTAACATGCAAAATTAAGACTTTGGAAGCATTTTCAGATTAAAGTACAACAAAAAGCAACAGCTTGTTTTGATGAACAAAAAAGTTTAATTGCATTTTTATTATTTTAATCACAAGGTCTCACCACAGGCAAGACCCTGTGTGTGGAGACATGATGATAAAAAAGGAAATTATTCATGTTGCAGAATGTCTCATTTCCAAATAAAATAAAACTGTATATTACATTACTTAATTATTTTTATTTCTGCATTAATGTGTTTATCATTTTAATGTTGCAGCTGGTAAATGTGGAACTAATTTAAAAATTTCAATATACTGTGTATATTGTATATACCATGACTGCTGGAATTCGCCCTGGGGACCAATAAACCCTTATTGATGTAATAATATTATGATGTATGTGTTGGTTATAGTTTGTATTGTCAATCTGAATCTGCAAAGTAGTTACTTCATCTGTCAGATTAATGTGATGAGGTAATTGGTACAATAGTTGACTCTGATATGTAGTGGAGCATAAGTATATAGTAAAGAAAATATAAATATACATGTAAAATCCCTCAGATTTGTACAGTATTTTTAAAAACCCATCGGCTCATGTGACTGTCCTGGTTTACAATATAACACAGATTGTTACAAGAGGTTTTATGATATAAACGATTCTGGCAGATTCTAAAAATGCTTATCTGCACTTTGCAGATTTCATCCAACAGCTCTTTGTAATACAAAGCTAATCGCTCATTAAAGTGAACCATCTCCTCACATAAATAGCTGTAACAGCACTACTAGCTTTCAAAGTGAGTCCTTCCTTTAACAGGTTGTGATGCTTTGGTGACAGATGTTTTTCTTCATGGAATATATTAATGTGTGCTATGGCAGTAATTTGTTTACTTTAACAACCTAGCTGTAACTTAATCCTCATAAAAGCATCAGCTGAATGAAAGGGCTACTTACATTTTCTGGCAAAATGTAAGTTTAAGCCAACTTTATGTTGCTGAATCAAAAGTAAACCTGCATTATTAATTATTAATAAAGCCATGTTGAAATACACCCATTCACGATGTCAAAGTGATCATTTAGCACTTTGCTTTAGAGTTTTCAGGCAGCAGAAGGCTGGGTATTTAATAGCTAAATGCTATCAGCTACTAGACAGTAGTGAGAAACCCACTTTTCGGCATTTGATGTAGATGTAAAATGCTGTGTTGTATTTTGTTCGTTTATTAAATAAAAAAATATACCGTACCCCATCATGTTGCATTTACTTCAAAAGCAGATGCAAAGAGCTTCTGTTTTGAATAAATTTAGCATTTTTGTTGGCTTCGCTGTTCTCAGTACAGTGCTGCTGTTTGTTTAGGATGCAATTCCAACAGTAGAAGGAGAGAGGGCTTTAGACACCCGAGGCTCTTTAGATTGAAGGACTCCAGCTGAGTGGAAGAAGTTGCAAACAGCAGGAGTCAATTTCATGTCTAAGCAGGGCCACTTCCTGTTGATATAATGCACTTTCAGAACACTCCAAACTCTGCTGGTGTGATTCTCTCCACTATGAAAGCTTTTACCTTTTTTCAGGCACAGTGATCAAACAGTGAACCTCAGTAGGTGCTTATAAAGAAATCAGGTGACACAATATTTTTCTTTTAGCGAATCGATCATTTAAAGGAAAGCGGAGGTAAAACATATACAATTATGTACAAAGATAGAAAGGGGATTACTATTTGTTATGATGCTTTTACGTCAGAATATGTAGCATAAAATGCATTTATCCAAGGGGCTGGGAAGTTCACATTACCACCGTAGTCAGCTAGAAGTTGTATTTTTAGATTTTTTTACCTGACAATGTATCATGGAAGGCTTTTTTTATTCCTGCGGGGTTCAAGTGGCACTTAATGCAGTTAGAACATACTTGAAAGATATTCAGATTGACATAGTTGGTTATAATATATATAAACTAATAAAAATGCTGCATTTCTTTGAAAGACTGCAGAATAAAAACAAACAATAAACAAGATGGCTTTAACATAAAGATGGTGGGCAATTTATGTTATTAAGATCTGACCCTGCCAACATGGGTGAATGTGCAGACAACTCTTACATTTGTTCATATTCTATATTTGGCCACTTCCTGTTATTGTCCTTGGCGTGAAAACCACCTGCACACAGCAAATGAACACACACACACACATTTAATAGTTTTGAACAATAGTATTTCAAGATGGCACATGGCAAGAGATGTCACTTACTTGTGACATACAACATACTTAGTTACGTCATGCTTGTATAACATAACATCATGTAACATGACCCACAGAGGTCAGGATCTAAATTCCAACAAACATATGCCAATCATGCTGCAGAGAGCAAGACTAATATTTAAGAAACAAGAATGAATTTGCAACCTAAACAACCCTTTTAAGCGTTACACGGTTCAGGATACAGAGGAGATTGGAGCATTCTAAAAAATAGCACACACCTAAGTGTGTGCTATTCATACAAACCTAAGTTTAGGGCAAACTAATTCTTGGTAACATTAAATGAATGTATGTAAATTCCAAAGGTGAAGCATGGTTCCGGAATGCGCTTCATGGAGGAGCAGCAAAGGTTTGGTAGCTCTCTGTTTTTGCATAAATAATAATATAAGTTTTTATGTATTTTTTAATATATTTTTGATGGATACTTCTGTGGAGAGAAGAGTTTACTCAAGAGAGGAGCTTATTTCACTGAAACGGAGCAAGTCTGGAGGACACCATCACCCTATTCCAGCTGAGTTGAAGAGGTGTTTTCATGGTTGCCGTGCTGGTGCAAAAGTTAAGGCTCAGAAATGGAGATAAAAGCCTTTTCAGCCGTCAGTCATCATGAGGAATGTCAACTCTCTGCCCAACAAGACTGATGAACTGAAGATACTGGTGAAGACTCAGAAAGTATACCGTGAGTGTAGTCTCTTGTGTTTTACTGAAACATGGTTGAATCAAAACATCTCAGACTCCAATGTGGATGTACCTGGCTTCACTCTCATGAGATCAGACAGAGATGCTAAAGCTAGTGGCAAGAAGAAAGGTGGGGGCTTGGCTTTATTTGTGAACCAGAGATGGTGCAGACCTGCACATGTTACTGTCAAGGAGAAGATGTGCTGTCCAGACATTGAATTATTGGCAGTTAGTATGAGACCATATTATGTACCAAGGGAGTTCAGTCATATCATAACAATACTTGTGTACATTCCACCCAAGGCAACTGCTGAAGTTCCATGTGAAGTTCTACATGACCTCGTTGCTAGGATACAGACTAAACACGTAGGAGCATTCCTGATCATAGCAGGGGACTTCAATCATGTTTCCCTCACCTCTCACCTGACTGGATTTACACAGTTCGTTAACTGTCCCACCAGAGAAGATAAAACCCTTGATCTGCTGTATGCTAATGTCAAACAAGCTCACAGAGCTACTGCCATGCCCCCAATAGGAAGATCGGACCACAACTTAGTTCTTCTAGACTTGTTACAAACCCTGTGTGTGGAGGCAGCCTCCAACTGAACTCATAGTCAGAAAATGGACACCAGAGGCAACTGAGGCTCTAAAGGACTGCTTTGAATGTACAGACTGGAATGTGTTGCTGGAAACAAAGGAGAATAGTATGGACATTGACAGACATGTTGACTGCTTTACTGATTACATCAACTTCTGTAGAGACACGGTCATACCCACTAGGACTGTACGCTGTTTCCACAATAGCAAACCTTGGATTACTAGTGATTTAAAGGCAATCCTCAATGAGAAGAAGGCAGCTTTTAGAGATGGTGACAAAGCACAGCTCAAACAAGTACAATATACTAAGTTGAAGAAGAGATTAAAGATGGCAAAGGTGGAATACAAGAAGAAACTGGAGAGAAATCTACAGAACAGCAACATCTGTGAAATGTGGAGAGGAATCAACACCATCTTTGGTTACAACAAGAAGAAAAGACAGCCAGTGGCGGGTGATGTAGAAAGAGCTGATGAACTCAACCAGTTCTTCAATAGATTCAATACAGCGGCCTCACCCAATGCCAATGCTGCCGCTCCTCCTCTTCCTCCTCCTCCTCCCCTCCTCCCCACCCCCCTTACACCTGAGCCTCCACCCTTGTCCGTCACAGAGATGGGGGTGAGGTTGGAACTGGGAAGACCAAGATCTTCAACTACTACTACTACTGAGAGGTGAAGCCAAAGACAAACTCGACCCCCTGCAGTTTGCATACAAACAACACATCGGAGTGAACTATGCTGTCCTCTACATGCTCCACCGTGCCCTTGATCTTCTGGAGGAAACTGGTGCTTTTGTGAGAATCATGTTCTTTGATTTTTCAAGCGCATTCAACACCATCCAACCCAACATACTTAAAAACAAGCTCACAGAGATGGGAGTGGGTCTTTCCTTCATCTCCTGGATCACAATTACCTGACAGGAAGACCACAGTATGTCAGGTTGGGAAACTATGTTTCTGGGACATTAATGAGCAGCAAGAAGCTCCACAAGGCACTGTTCTGGCTCCATTCCTGTTCACACTGTACACAGCGGACTTCAAATACAACTCTGAGTCCTGCCACATCCAGAAGTACTCCGATGACACTGCTATTGTGGTGTGTATCAGGAATGGACAGGAATCTGAATATAGGGATCTGATAAAAGCCTTCAGTGACTGGAGTCACAAGAACTATCTCCTACTGAACACCTCAAAAACTAAGGAAATTATCATAGATTTCCGCAGGTTCAAGCCCCCTCTTCTGCCAGTGAATACCTGTGGGGTGGACATGGAGGTGGAGCCAAGTCATAAGTATCTAGGTGTATACCTGGATAATAAGTTGGACTGGTCCCTAAACACTGACGCTCTCTACAAAAAGGGGCAGAGCCGCCTCTTTTTCTTAAGGATACTCAGATGCTGCAGATGTTTTGTCAGTCTGTGGTGGTTGTGTGTTGTTTTATGCTGCAGTCTGCTGGGGAGGCAGCATCACTCACAGAGATAAAGGAGGTTGGACAGACTGGTCAAAAAAGCTGGTTCTGTGGTTGGAGCCAGGTTGGACACACTGGAGGAGGTGGTGGAGAGATGCACTGTCAACATGTTCCAGTCCATCCTGAAATACCCAGATCGTCCACGACACAAAACCTTTATGGACCAAAAAAACAGCAGTGGACGGCTCCTCTCTCTCCATTGCAGAACGGAGAGATACAAAAGATCCTTCGCTCCTACAGACATCAGGCTGTCTCATTCTTCAAGAGATTCTACCAGACCAACTGAATTTCCCCTTGGGGATGAATAAAGTAATTTTTTTATTTTGATGAATGTCACCATCTAAACTCTGCTCTTACCCTTACCCTATAAACTTACCCTCAGCCCTCTGATCTCTGCCTCCTCTCTCCTTTGCTGTGCTGCCAAAAAGTCCCACATCATGTCCACCAACTCTCCATCTAAGAGAGAATTAATAAAAGTAATAATTAATAATAGGCCCAAGTTAAGAGCGGAACTGAAAAACACAAATTACAAGACACACAACAAAAGTAAAAAATAAATTGTGTGTATTTACATTGTAATATAGGGCAGAGTGATTTCACTAGCACCACCAACTGCATCACAATGATAATTGTCAAGGAAATTACACTTAATGTATACCTCTGAGGGTAAACAAAGGATAAGTAAGGCCTCTCAGTGAAATACATGAACTAGTAGGGTAAGCAGAAAAAAGAAACACACATGAGCCGTGGCATTTCAAACACAAAAGTGCCAGAAGAGTGGCAGAGGGTAATGGGAGTAAGTTCAGCAGCATACTCTGGGCAGAAATAAAGAAAAGTGGTCTGACCTGTTTTTTTTAAAAGGCCAAAAAATAGCATAGGTTTATGATGGTATAATATACCATCATAAACCTAGAAGAAGATATTATCTTCTTCTTCTTAATAATTGTGCTTATTTGCATGTTTGAATCACATCCAGATGAACTGTGAACTCTGCTGGTGTGTCTTAGTGCTCATCCTGGATTACAGCAAGAGGAATATTAACTTAACCTGCATATTAATTAATGATATATTATGTCTCTCACAAACTCAGAGGGTCAAAATGTGATTCATTTACATTTTAAATTGTCTTTCATTCGTCTCTTTCATCTGTGAATGAGAACACTGATCTCATTGTCAGCAGCCCTCCAATATAACCCCGACAACCTGCATTAAACAGGTTATGTTCTCATTGATTGTTCACACACACGAGACAAAGCTCAGGAGTAAATCTCCCACACACAGCAGGGAACTGTGCATTAAAAGAGCAAAGTGATCCCTCAATAGTCTTGTACAGATTTCAGTTCTTCACCTTAAAGCACTGGCAGGACCTTTGCTCATACATCTTCGCAGAGAAACTTTGCATTTGCTGAAAGGTAAGTGAGGTCAGTGACCTGTGAGATGTGGTAAGAAAACGGTAACGAACAAATTAATTGCAAATTTTAAGCCCTAATTTCTGTTTGTGGCACTTTAATCGCCTTAAAAGGTTAGCATGATGGGCAATATTTCAACCGCAATATCTTGCATTATAACATAGCTGTGAAAAAAAATTCATATGGGATGTGGGATGGCAATATTACATTTAAAGCTTAAAAAATTATAATAAAGTATTCTGAAACTACTATCATTAAAATTGCGATACTGATGTTTTACAATTGTAGAAAATAAAATGTGTATAAGGAGCATATATGCATAAAACATAAGCCACAATCTACTGTTCAAGGATAATTGCACATAAAACTAAAAAAAAAAAATTCTAACTGCATGCATGATAGGATGGGGTCAGTGAATAGTTGCAAAAAACTAAGCAGTTGTGATGTGGGACTATGAGACACCAATAATTTGGAAAAAATTCTAAAATCTAAAAAGAGGTTTTCACTTGATTGAACATGCATTATTGTAGTTTAAAAACTGAGAATGACATTAAAAGGAAAAGCATAGTTCTATAATTCTGTCTGGAGAGATGTAAAAGACAGTCTTACTTAATGAGAAACTCATAAAGAGAAGTTTTTCTCCCTCTGGGCAGATCAAAGTCATAAAGATTTGATTGCTTTTAGCCTCTCCTCACTGTACCCTTCTGGTATCATTATTTTTCTACGAGTTTTTGGTATACAACACATTTTTACACACAAAGTGCTGAACCCCTAAATAGGGAAATAGAGATCACAGGAGAAGTAGATGGTGGTCTAAAAACTCCTGCTGTGATTTCTTTTTAACTCCAGGCCAAACCTAAAATCTGAAGCTGCAGTTTAATAGAACTGAACACACAAGGGGACAGTGTGCTCCCCTATAAGGCGCTGAAAGATCAAACTGAGGTCTTGTTACAGCTTCATGATTACAGATTCAGGAGGCCTGAAGTTATACTTCAGCTGCTGTTGATTCAGCATTACTGCGTGGAGCAGCTTATCAAAGTCTTCCTATGGGCAGACAAACCTGACAAGCAAATTCAGACTGCAAATTAATTGCCGATAGATAAACATCATGGGTGTGCTGGTACGCAATTTTCACACTTTGATACGTACTTTGGGGGAGGCAAAGCAAATGCAGAATGTTACATTTTCTTCTAATTGCTTAAATGTAAACACAGTTGTGCTTATACAAGCCAAGCAAAATAAACTCACTGAAATGTTTTATATGTGCGCTCAAATATGGCCACATATGATTAAACAGTACTGTAGCTGTGGTTATTTCTATGGCAAGACCTCAGGTGCAAGAGCTCAGTGTACATACAGATGTCTGTAAAAGTTAATTATTTATTTTGCAATAGTTACACACACACAAAAAAAGATTCTATATGAATCATGGCAAGGAAAAGAGGCCATCGTCGCCGTTTCTGCTTCCCAGGGTTGCAAATGCATGCTCCAAACTAAACAACGATATGGCAATTTTATTCTATTTTTTTCTCTGCACTGAAAAGTGGTATTAATCAGGCCCTTGGGTCAAATTATTATCCTTATTATTATTATTAAGAACATAGTATTAGTTGGCTCCGATATTACCAGTCCTTTTTTTATACATTTGAGGATAGGATAAATGAGTCATTCTGACTAGACTTGCAATTTGCCTCCCCTTCTGCTATCTCAGCTATCTATTCTGCAGGGATACCTTTGTTACATTCACGTCGGCTCTGGCCAAGTTGATTGTGATTTGTTTAAAGAGATACAGACAAGCCAGAGCATATTTTCCCCTATAGTAGAATGATAATGGGGGCAGAACAGCACTGTGTGCATCATTTTAGATTTGTTTCTAGTGATTATGATGTTGTTACATTGCTGTTGCTGCTAGTTTACACTAATTAGTCATTAGTAGTTAAGAATGCTTCTTGAAGTCAAATAGGTTTAATTTTACACTTCACTTTTAATGTATAAATTGGTGGGAAAACATGTCCAAGGAACCCCTCGGTGACTTTTTACCTTTGCTTAGTTGTGGTCATTTTTTTTCACCAGGACCCAATTTACCTGAATCGTCACTATTTTTCATCTTTTTAAAGTAATATATGTATTTTGTGAATGCCATCATGGGTTAGCATGTTAACCTTCCATCCTGGTATCCCTGGAAATTATCTCCATATTGCACGATTTCACACCTCAAATTACATCCAGTGCCAACATTCAGTGCCAGCGGGGGAAAGGCAATTTCATCATTAATTTATGACAGAAATGTAGTAAACATTTGCTTTTTTATTAACTGTAACCACAGGCTTTCCCAAACCTTAACCATGTTTTACTTGCTTAACCTTAACTAAACTTGAACCATAACGTATTTACCATAACTCTAAAATTGTACCATACCGCAGCTGCAATGTGTAATATTTTGGTGCTGGAAGTAGAAAAAATGTCATTCAATATAATCAGGGGTTTTGCAGAATCTAATTCTATTCTTGATTTCACAACCATTCCAGCAGAATGTCTGAACCCTTAAATGACTAACAAAATTAGTATCTAACGCATGTAGAAATATCACACTGTACGCCTCCTCTCTATTTCTCTACTTACTTTAATCCACTGTTGACTCATTCATGAATTCATGATTGTATTGCTTAACTGGAGGTCGGAGGAGTGAATTATCCAAGATGACACAGAGATTTCCCAGGCATCTGTTTCTCTTCCCTTCTCTGTCAGCTATCAACTTTCTTGTGCCAAGGTCTTCAACTCCTCCTATCTCCCAGGCTTTGGGCCTGAGAATTCAAAACAGTCTCACGAAAGCTCACCCACATGGCCTGGGTCGCGCACACAGTGGCAGGCCTCGATGACAGATGGAGCGTGCACAGAGAGATGCCCTGATTGGATGCAGTACACTGGCATGCTGTAAGCGATGCCACAAAGTACAGTTTGTATACCAGAGTCTCTTGATGCAAATAAAAAAGGGAGTTTAGAGGTTACAGGTGGGAGTGAGACACATCACTCTGACTGATATAGTGTGAATCCCCAAGGGAAATGACAACTGACCTCAATGTCGCTTGATTACAACCACCCTTTTCTTAGTCCTTATGGCTTTTTTTAATCTGCATGTATCTGGATGTTTATTTTTTTATCTGATTCTTAACTGATTATTGTATATTTGGATCTTGCTTTGGGAGTCATGCATCCACCACCACAGAATAACCCACTGAACTCCTTTAGCGAGTCCAGTGCAGCCACCTACAAGACCGAGAGGAGCCCTTAGGCCGTCCATCTGGCTCCTGTGATATCCAACTCCAGAGTAGCAAGCTCCAAGTCTACAAGTTAACGCCTACATCAGCCCATAACCCTGGTGATAGATGAGTCTATTGACAGGAATGTCAGAACAAGTTCAACAATAATTTGTTGTTTGCCACGCGCCACTGTCCATGATGAGCTCATACATCGCCTGAGATCCTGATAGTACCAGGGCCATTATCCATGTTGGTATAAATGATAACCATGAAGAGCATTCTAAAGGACTGAAAACTGAATTTTTGCACCTGTTCAGCACTCTTAAAAGATCCATGAGTCGCATCCTCGTATCCGGCCCTATTCCCTCCTTTGGTGGTGGTACTGGGCGGTTCACAGCAGGCTTCTGGCACTGCACATCTGGATGTCATCAGCCTGCAATGCCCATAGTGTTTCCTACATTGACAATTTCAACCTCTTCTGGGAAGGCAGGCAGCTATTTAGAAATGATGGCATATATCCAAATTGGTTAGGGGCAAAACTACTTTCCACAAACATTTCATACTGTGTCGCCCACCCAGATGTTGTTCTAACAGGCAGCCAAAACATTTCCCCGGCGTCTTTTTGTGCTCATCAGTCCCACCACTACTGACATCCCCTGAATCCCAGCAGCAGCCTGTTCTTGTGAAACCAGGACCATCTAGCGACCCTATAAATTGTCACAGTTCTGGGGTTGCTATTTACATTGGGTAAACTGATTGCCAAGAACACTTAAATGTGGACAGCTCCATTCTGCCATCCCCACCACTTAGTACTGCCCAGTGTTCCTGCAGTTGTTGTTTTTTTGTGTTTCTACAATCACAGTCACCTGTGATTGTAGAAACACATCTGCTCTCAAATCTAAATACAACACTGAAATAAATTGTCAAAGCCCTCTGTAACTACTTGTTCATATCAATGTTATTGGTGTCTAAGATACGATTGGATCCAGCAGACTCGAAATACTTCCATGGTTCAACTTAATAAGAAGTGTTTTAGGTGTCACTTGGTCTTTAATATGTTTCTGTATCATATATAAAATCAACACCCTCTCTCAGCAAAATGATCAAGCTCAATACCTGAAACGATTAAAAAGAAAATGTGAACACAAATGGAAGTGACTATACTCTTAACTATATGACTACTAAAAAGCATTAAAACACGCAATACTGCACATTCTGTCTCTACTTATCCTCTGTTGCACTTTTATGTTATTTGTTCACCCATTCTCTTGTGGAAAAGAAAATGTAATATTTGTCTCTAATCTTATGTGTTAATTAAAGTTATTTGTATTGTTGAGTGTGGGCCTAAAGGACAAACCAATGCACAGAGGAAATGTGATGAAAAAACATGCAAAATGCATAGTTTTCTTCTCTTTTTTTATGTAATTTATTACAAATAGCACCTATCCGAGTATCCTGGTGTGACCTGCAACTAAGATTTTTTTATATTTTATTCAACCCTGCACAGGTTTATCACCTAAGAAAGCGGCACTGCTATGCACTGGGTGTTTTTTGTATGTGTGAAATTTGTATTTGCCACCTTTGGCTTTTGTGGCAGATGTAGTGATTCTTCATTCATCAAAAAAATATGCAGCAGATTAATCAATAACAAAATGAATTCTTTGTTGCAGCCCTAAAGCAAACAAACTGTGTTTGGAGTTGTATTCGCTCCACATCCATTTATTTATACATTTTTCTACATTGTCACTACAGGTCATAAATCCCCCAAATATAAAACTGTTGTTATATTTGAATAATAAAAACAAAGCATCCTTGTAACTTAGAATATTTGAAAATATAAAACAGGTACAGGGAGAAAGCTTTTGATTTATTGTCACATTATGCATTTTATTAAGCATGCCTCGTTTTAATACACCTGCAAAAGTTTATTTTCCTTTCAACCTGATCCTCCCATCTGGTAGACGAGATGAAAAGACAGTGCTGACTTCATTTGCATGAAAGTCTCAATGAGTCAACTGCACAATTGGAAACAGCTGCAGCTGCTGTTTTTTGCACAGAGTAATGATTTGCGCCTTTTACTGAAACCCGCACTGTATGTATTGTCTACATTGCTTTGTTTTTAGCATTGTGATTTTTTTCTCTCCTTTCAACAGCATTGATGAATGGAACAGAGAAATTGCTCTCTGCATAATGACTGGCATAATTCATTCTGTAACATCTACTGTTTTCTGCAATTCATTGTGGGCAGGATTCACTTTAAAGTAACAATGAAACAGCCTTTTGAGAGCATCCTCGCTCTATAATTTATTATTTCCTTCAGTAATCTCATACCGTGGGACACGGCGTGTGAAAAATATAGGTGTCTGAATATGTAAACAGCAAAATACCTAGATGTATGGGGTCACCAAAAACAAACTTTCAGTAAGCTTTTATCACTATTTCTGGTATATTGTTCTTTATTATTCATTTGTCAGTTGAAGGGTGCGGATGATAAACTACTCGATTTTGGGGCTGAAGTCCCTCGAGCATGAAACAGTGAGCAAAGTTCTACTTTCAATGACAGTGAAATAAATCAGAACATCAAACAAATTTAGAAACTTCCTTGAACTTGTAAAAAATTTAAATATCTTTACAAGCCTGTGATCTTCACTTGAATTTGTAAGCTATCATTCTTTCTGCCAAATCATTTAGATTACACTGTGTGTGTCCCCCCCCCCCCCCCCCCCCCCCCAACACTTCGCCACACACACACACACACACACACACACACGCCTCCCCCAGCATCTTGTTTTCCTACTGCTCTTTGATCTTATAAGTAACTCAAAATTCTCTCACTGATGCTTTCATTCAGGGAATACAATTGAAATATTACATTTTCAAGAATGTTCTAAGCTTATTTGCAAACCGCTGAGGCATCGCTGCAATAAGAGCGGCACACACACTGAGATGGATCATGTTTGTACACAAAAAGGCTCATGTTCACATTATTTGAACCTCATTATTCTGCCAGTATTGCTTAAAAATTGTGCAGCTTTTTATTATCTTTCAAGAATGCAAATGAAGCACTCTGTAATGAAAAAGGTAATTTAATACGACCTGCCGCACAGTCAGTAAAAGGCTCCTTTGTGTAGGTCAAAGCAAAATTTCCAAACATCAATTTACCATCTGCTCATAATGTTGTGATAAAAAGAAATCTAAACTTATGATGACTTATGTGACACTTACTTGTCCCGGACAATTGTTTTATTCTAGTGTCGTAAACACGACGTGACATTTTCCTGTCCTACAGAAGGAAAAGGATGATCTATACAATCAACATCAAGATGTTAATTGGAACGAAAATGGACCTGTGTGAGATTCTCAGTTGTTTCCTACATAAATGTATTGAAAAAAAATTTACATTACGGATTTAGTTATAGCTGTCTTGTTGCTATGGAACCTGCAGTTTTTTTAACTTACACTCACAGGCCACTTCATTAGGTTGGTAACGAAAATATCTAATCAGCCAATCACATGCAGCAATCAATGCATTTAGGCATGTAGATATGGTTCAAACTGAGCATCAGAATAGGAAAGAATGGTGATTCAAGTTGCGTAATTAATTAAGCTAATTAAATACCACTGTCTCTGACTGTCAGACTGCCTTTAACATACCCAGGCCTGACTTAAAAGCACTACACGCTAATTAATGTATGTGTTAAGCATGTGCACCTATTGTTTTCTATAGAAGCCTACACACTGGGAATGCTTGACATGTATCATTGTCTCAGCTTGTCAGGATACAATGGTGTTATATTTCCCCAGGAACCACATGTACATTATTCTCACTCCCCACATAAAGACATGCACTGGGATCCTTAAAATGACATTCCAATATGTATCCTAAAATGTTTCTAATCCAAATCTGCAAACAAACACAGGACATTCAATAGACTGCTGTTCCTGCCCTGTGTGAAACTAACGATACTGAATATAACATTTTGCTTCCTAAACGTAAGCAAGTTACATACATAGTTATTCTAACCCAAACCATGAATTTCAATGAAACATAACCAATACTTTTTCTTTCCTAACCCTAACGAAGTTATGTAAAAAAATATATATTTCCTTTATTTCATTTTAACCAAACTGCTACCATTTCACAATGCTAACCACTCATTTGACTTTGAATTTCGGCATGGTTGTTGGTGCCAGATGTGCTGGTCTGAGTATTTAACAAACTGCTGATCTACTGGGATTTCCACAAACAACCATCTCTAGGGTTTAACGAGAATGGAGAGAGAAAACATCTAGTGAGAGGCAGTTCTCTGGAACAAAATGCCTTGTTGATGCCAGAGGTCAGAGGAGAATGGCCAGACTGGTTTGAGATGATAGAAAGGCAACAGTAACTCAAATAACCACTCGTTACAACCAAGGTATGCAGAAGAGCATCTCTGAACACAAATGTTGAAGCAGATGGGCTACAGCAGCAGAAGGTACACACTTCACCTAATAAAGTGGCCGGTGAGTGTATTATCGAGCACTGCTTGGGTGCCCCAAGTTTGTGTTGCAATGTTTTTAACCACAGTGTGATAAATTAAACATTTTTCATATCCAGTACAATAGAAACAAACAGGTTTTCTTCTTATGTTGAGGTTTGTATTGAAATATTTTTGTATGTGCTGACAACATGTGTTGAAGAATTGATCTTTTCTACCCGACAATGTAGCCTGACTGATTTGTTTTTCCTGATAGTTCCAGTAATAGTAACTTTAAATACATCACCAGCTGACTCTGCACAGCGAGATCGATGTCACAGGACCATGAGCCTCTGGTGTTCCCTGTTTATTGATTCACGTGTACACTACTGTGAAGTGATGTAGTCCTGTGTTGTTTAGGTGTTTATGCTATACTTCAGAAGAAGAGGGAAAAAAAAGAAAAAAACACACAGCAGGAAGCGCATACTATGAACCGATTTTATGGTTATGGTTTTAAAGCAGAAAAATATACATTAAAAGCACTCTGCAGATAGGTGGCTTAAAAAGTAAAATAGGAAGGGAAATATATAGAAGAAAAAAAAGGGATTTAAGCTATATTTAAGTGCTACCTCTGCATCTCAAGAGAGCTGTTTACTTCCTTTTAGTGCTTGTGAGATTATGGCACAGTGACCCGAGTGAGGCATAAAAGAAATAAAAGGTTATGGATGAGCTATCCAGTGTAGTAATCTGAGGTCTGCAGGGGCATTGTCTCTTGATGTATTATGTGTTTGTCTTAGTTAAAACACTATGTTTGAGTCAAGAGGGAGTTCTGGTGGCCTGTGGTGACCAACTTTAATCTCTGTGTGTCTATCATGAGTGACTGAATGGAAAAAAAAAAGATCTAGACACTGAGGTTCTTCGCATGGATGCAACAGCTGCTGAATGCTGAGACTCCAGCTGAACATTGCGGGGGAAAAAAAGAAAAAAGCAAGT
This sequence comes from Centropristis striata, assembly GCF_030273125.1. Lineage (NCBI taxonomy): Eukaryota > Metazoa > Chordata > Actinopteri > Perciformes > Serranidae > Centropristis > Centropristis striata. Next base: position 17,706,141 of record NC_081522.1, on the reverse strand, counting down.
CGATGATGGATGATGTTGATACCGGCAAAACATCCGTACCTCACACCGTCTTCACTGAATGGTTTTCTTTTCTGAAAATACAGTATCTCTGTCTATGAAGCCTCAGTCTTTTTATCTCTAACTGGGAGTCTGGCTTGCTGGTCAGAAAGAAACCATTTAGAGAGAGTCCACCAGTCTATTCTTGACCAAACCATCAGAATGATAAAGTGGCCTGACAGCCATTGAATAGGCTAGGATACACACCATCTTGCCGTAGTGCAATCTTCATTGCTGTTGGTTGGTGAATGAGCAATAAAAAAGGAATCACTGTGGAAGGGAAAGTGGCCGGTCAGCATTTGAGATGTGCTCAGCCATGTGCAGGGAGTCTTCTCACATGCAATCAAGACAAAATCGTGAGCAGAGGACAATGGGATGGCTCATCTCTCTTTCCTAGAAGACGTCTCGGGTGATATGGCAGGGCCAAGTGGAAGGTGGAGTTTTTGCTTTGTAAAGCAGACAGCTATTTCCCCCCATTGCTTCACAGAAAGGAGAAAAAAACTGTACCTGCAGTAGACGGATTGTAAAGGTAGTAGGTGGGGGAAGGGGGCTGACTTGGAAGACTTTGCTGCGACATCAGGCAGCTCGGTAGAATGGATGGCCTTGAAAGAGCCGAGTTAACAGAAAACAGCCAGGGAGATGCATCATAGGGCTCTAGCTGGAGGACGTGTCTGTGCAGTGCCGTATCAGGGGGCCCGAACCATGATTGGCTCTGCCTGTTTTGTCATTTGTTAACTTCACTCCTCAACCCCCTCCAAAAAAACAGAGTCAGCCTCAGAGCAGCATGGATAATCTTGACAAGAACCTATCAGAGGCATCTGTTAACATGGAGGGTGCTGCTTTGTAATTTAATGTGACTGTTGTTAGTGCAGTGAGCTGAGCAGCCTCTTCACAGCAGATACAAGGAAGAAGAGGGGGGCACTCTTCAGCTCCTGCGCTCTTTAGTGCAGTTGAAATAGCTTCACTTTCTGCACCAGGACAGATCTATGACTACAAATGGGTAACATTTACTGGTAACATTTTGCTTCCACAAATGCATTCAATTCAACTGGAAAACTTGGAAAAAAATACTTTAAACTACCTGAAGAAGTGTAACTTGTACAAGAACTGTATCTTAAACTATGATTAAATTACAGCTTACGCTTTCGCGGAGTAGCATCACTGATGACCTAGAGCACAGTGGGAAAACAAGAGCCTAGAGATGATCAACATGAAGATCCTTGGAAAGTAAACGCATGGTTTGGTGCTGTTGCTAGAGTTACCTGGAGGATATGCTCTGACATATTTTTTAAATTTGTCTTAATACAATACACACATTCCACTCACTTATTCACTATATTGAAAGAACTGCACTCATTATTCCGGTCCAAACTGGCCGTGGAGTGCATTGAAAACACACAGAGGCTGTTACGATTTGTATTACATGCATATAACATGTGACATACTCTAACGGCTGGATCTTTGGGAGATAACCAATTAATTAAGCTAATTAAATACCATTGTCTCTGATTGTCAGACTGCCTTTAACAAACCTCAGGCCTGACTTAAAACCACCACACACCACCATTAATGTATGTGTTAAACACGTGCGCCCATTGTTTTCTACAGAAGCCTGCCCATTAAGCCTGCTCATTGTGTCAACTTACAATTACAATTACTATTGTAATAACTATAAATACAGGACTTTCAACCATTATGGTTAAATAAATCTAAATGCTAAATGCTTTGCTTACTAAATGTAAGCAAAGTTTTGCTTCCTAAACAAAACCAAGTTATGAAAAAATATTTTAACTCAAACCATGATCTTTTACAAAACGAAACCAAGTAGTTTTGCTTCCTTAAACCTAACCAAGTTGTGTAACAATAATTTGTTCATTCGTTATCCTTAAACACTTCCAAACTGCCGAGAGGCGGGGTTCACCATGGACAGGTCACCAGATTATCACAGGGCTGTCACACAGAGATAGACAACCATTTACGATCTCTTTCACTCCTACGGGAAATTTAGAGTCCCCAATTAAACCTAAGATGCTTGTCTTTGGACTGTGTGAGGAAGTTGCAGTACTCAGAGAGAACCCACACTGACATGGTAAAACATCAAACCATGATAAAACATAACCACATACTTTTGTCATCTAAACCTAACCAAGTTACATTACAAATGCATTCATTTTATTTTAACAAAACTGCGATTGTAATCTGGGAGAAAATCTGTTTTCCTTTTAAATTAGACAGGGTTTGTTCATGGCACATGGCTCTGGTATTTAACAGAGGAATGTGTTTAAAAACTAATTATTCCAACTTTATGAACAACTGTGTAGAACCCAGGAGCTGTGGATGGGATAATTCTAAAGCATATAGATATCAGTAATGTAAACTAAAAGTGCACCATAATTCACTCAAATAAACATATCAGCATACTTAATTATTTTTTTATTATATAATATTTCAGAGCCACACACAGAAATAGCAGATGTGAATCACTGATGCCTTCTGTTTGCCAAATTCCTTCCAAGCACTCAAGTACAGGAAGCTCAAAGAGCTGTGCTGTGAGAGAGAGATGAAATTAGAGCGTTGTACTCATGTGGACGGCAAAAAAGGGGAAATGAAGGAGAGCAGGACACTCACTTGGGAGAAGTATATTGAGCCGGACCTCAAGGTGCACTGCAGATCAACCCCTCTTTGACCCAAGGGGCTAATCACAATTTTAAAGCATCCCCGTGCCCCATCTCGCCATGACCCTGAGGGCAGACTCCGAGGCAACCTCTCAGGAAGGTGTCCCCACTGGACTCATTAGAAATGGATGCAGCGTTTCTGTCAGACAAGCTGGACGTAAGGGTTTTGATCAGCTCGGCCAAAGGAGAGAATTTAACACTAGGCTTGCAACTTGATGTAAAGAACTCACATTGGTGTCTCTGGACATTATTGTGAGGAGGAGTAACCCTGAGTTCAACGCAAAGCTGTGTCCCCGGTGACTGCGCAATCTAGTGATGATAATTCTCTCTTTTTAGTGTTTAAGAAAAAGCATCTTCCCTCTCCCCTTGAAGGTTAATACTGTGGGTCATTTCATTCTCTGAAGAGGAAATTAAACACAGAGAGTAAGCCTTGAAATATCTCGGTGCATGGCTCCATTACTTATATCCCATAATACATCTTTGTATTTCATTATATCCGGTGCCTGCTTTCCTCCCAGTAAGCAGTCCAGGAGTCAAATACAAAGATAGCAGTTACTAAGCAAATGGGTCCCTATGCAATAGGTTTTCATTCTATCCCCCCACCCCCCTTTTTTATTTTTCTCAGTCAACCAATTGCTGCACTCTGTGTGAGTGCATAAGAGCATCCTCTTTTTTTTCTTCCCTAAGGGATAAAAGTCACCTTCTCCAAATCTCATTGAACAAAAAGTCACACAGAAAATAAAAGCTAAACTCTATATTCCGCCTGCACACAGAGTTCAAGCTTAGAGAGAACAGGGTTGGCACTTTTTAGTTCTCTCTTTGTCAGCAGGAATATATAGAGAGAGAGACAGTGAGAGTGAGGAAGAGAGGGCCAGAGAGAGAAAGAAAAGCCAAGTGTGTGATGAAAAAAAACAGCATTTTTTTTCTAATTTACAAAGAGGTACATGTATTATAAGCACTTGACATGCTACCTCTTAGACTGTATCTCCCTCAGTAGTTCACTACACCTCACTTACTGTACATACTTCAGTCACACAATATGTACCTCCCCATCTTTCTCATTTTTCCTCATTGAAGATGAAGGAGCAGAACATGTGAATGAGGTCATTCTAAATCATTGATGAGACAAGAGGGGCATGCAAAACTTGAATCTGACAGGAGAGCTGTAATAAGACCCAAACAGGTAGCGCTGATGTGTTTCGATTGACAGGTATTTATTTCTCAGGGGCTTTGCTGAAAATGAGTTTGCCCTTTCGGCAGAGCAAGGGCCCACAGCTGCTCTTGAAAATCCTCATAGTGTGGACCTAACTCGATATTTTAAGGTATTCACGATAATTATGGTTTAATGCAAGTTAATATAATCTCACATTCCTTCTTGTCTTTTAGTTATTTTAGGTTCAGCGTCATGTTTTCTTTTTAATTTGTTGAGCTGTGTTGTTAATTATATTCCTGTTAATGAAAAACAAGAAGCACCACATTACAACAAGATAAAGAAATGCCAATAAGCTCCATTTCAAGCCAACATGTGCCATCAATATTTTACCGTTTCAAAAGACGTCTGAAGCAATCACTGGCCTGACCAGCGTTACCATGGAAACTCATGTCTCCCGTGTTGATTGACAACTGACACAATTTGAGGTCTGACTCACCTCTAAAACAGAGCTGCTCGCTCAGTCAAGCAGCCAGGAGAACAATGCAAGGCAGATGTCAGTGAGCATGTACAATCTATTACGCTTCAAATTTAAAACAAACTCTTATTTCTAATGCATGGCTGATATATAAAACTGTCTGCCGCTAACTGATTATTTTCATCCCATTTATTTTATTGAAAGCAGAGCTTCCGTAAAAACAGTTAAGAGACAGCTCCTGCCAAGATTTTTCTATTAAAGTAGTTAGAAAATCTATTTCTATACCTTCCAGTGATTAAGAGTCGTTTGTAACAGCTTTCATAATGAAACCTAAAGCTCTGAATCACCTTTTCTGTGTGTGGCACCAAATAGATTTGGATCTATTTTGTCCGAACAGTGCATTTGTATTTTAGATTTTGTATTATGTACTAACTGTAAGTGTTTTTTCTCTGAGCCATGAATCTCAACTTCAGCTACATTAACATACACCAAATTTACCAGTTTTATTTCTGACTATAATCTGAAAGTGTTTACAGAGAGGTTTGTCTTTATATAATTCATACCCTGATTTATACAACATTTTGTTCCTAAAAACAAAATAAAATAACTTGAAATTGCCTTTATCCAGTGTTAGATTTCTGTCCATAAATTATATGCAAATGTGTGCATATTTAATGAGTGACCGCCTCATTTGCATATCCAAACATAACATTTCATAAAACTTGTAATGCAAAAAAATGATTGTCGTAATGTAAATAACAAACTGGGGAAGTTTCATGTTGTTATTTTATATAAATTGAAAAAAAAATCACCTTATTCACCTGTTGTGTCTCCCCTTAACCCTTTATCAGGCGAAGAACTATATTTGGTAACTTCAGTGGATATCAAAATGGGGTCGAGAAAAAATTAGCAAATTTACTAGATTAAAGCGGCAAATCTACAAGAAAAAAGTTGCAGATTTAAGAGATTTAAAGTGGTGAATCTGTGAGAAAAAAGTTCCTTTTTTTCCCACTTCTTTCTTGTAAATCTGTGACTTTTTTCCACGCAGATTTGCCACTTTAAATCTCTTAAATCTGCGACTTTTTTTCTTGTAGATCTGCCACTTTAATCTAGTAAATTTGCAACTTTTTTCTCGAAATATTTTTATTTTGGATATCCGCTGAAGTTACCAAATACAGTTCTTTGCCTGATAAAGGGTTAAAGATGAATACAGGGTTGAGAAATGGAGGGTAGAAAAAAAGCAAACAGCCCTCCTCCCCTTGGAGCGTTTGCACATACAGTCAGATAAAATGTGAATACTCTCTATAGTCGTTTAAATGCATTTAATGGTTTAAGTCTGCACCTGTCTTTGAGTGTTTCCTCCAGTGGCTGAGAGAATCCAATTCCCTCTCGTTTGCTTTGTTTTCCCATCTCACTACCCGTTTTGGCCCTCGCCTCCTCCTCCTACTTTCCACATGACCATAAAAGGATTTATTACTGACCGATTCTCCTGTCTCCTCATTTATCCAGAAAATCTGCTCATCATCTTGTGCTCACCATTGACTCTGATTACATGCACAAACAATGTGTTTACAGTTCTAAATTCCCCCATAATGAGATGACACTAAGTACAATATTGTCCACCTAACGAGCTCGTAAAAGTAACATGCCAACGTTCTGGAGGCAGGATGTAATTGATGGAAAGGAACTCTAATTTGCGGGGCAGAGGAGGAGGGAAGAGTGCGGTGATGAACTGGGTAACAACAAAGAGATTTCACCTGGAGAAAAATAAATTAGGCAGAAGTGCAGGCACAACAAACAGGAAAATATTCGGATGGATTAAACAAGCTGCACTTAAAAATGGTCTTCAAATAACATTCAAGTGCATGCATGAGGGATACACTTTATTGTTTTTATTTGTTTGTTTTCTCCTTGTTTTTTTACTATGTAATATTATAAAACACCTTCACCCAAAAAATAGCCGTATAGGTGGTCTGTGCAAGCAGCCTATTATGACCTTCATTTGTATTTGTGTAAGGCAGTGACCCCTTGTGGCCATACTAATTATGACAGGACTAAAGGTGAAATTCATGTAGTATAAAGAGTGACAAAGAGCATCATTAAGAGATCGAGGTGGATGAATAAATCAAATAATCACAGGACTTTCACAAAGAAGACTGCTGGTCATGTCCCATTGAAAACCAAAAGCTAGGTTGAGTTATTTTCACTTGCTATGTACATAACTATACTATGTCTACCAAAACTCAGTTAAAAACTATAAAACTAGGCAGAAGATTATGTTACATCTTAAATTATTTCAGAGACTCATTTTTGTGTGCTATTGAGCTGTAATTTGAGAAAGTTTGTGACCAGGTGGCCATGTTTTTTTTTTGGTTGAGGGGTCACATTTCTTTGCTCATATTAGTTGTTGGCAGAGCAGTTTCAGTCTGCAGTTGTTGGTAATAGAAAAACTGAACTGAGAGGTTCCAGACTAATATGCATTTCTGATTTATGTTGGCAATGCCAGGATAAATAAGTAGTTTTTGTTTCAAAACGTTAACCATATGTTTAAAATGTGACTGATAGTATGTGTTGTTGTGTTTGTTTTTTTGTTGTTGTTTTTTTGTTTGTTCTTTTTTGTTTGATTGTTTTTCTCATCTGTTTGTTTTCTCATATGTTTTTTTCTCTCATATGTTTTATTTGTTCCTTATTTGTGCTGTGTAAAAATGTCTGTTGTGTGTTGAGGGTATAGGTTTGGATATTAATTTGGTTTTCTGAGTGGTGTGAAAGGGACCAGCCCCCCACTTAGGATTAAAAGGTGTCTCGCTTTCTGTAATAAGTTTTTGACTTTGGCAAGCTTGTGTTTCTGTGAATATTATTAGAGCTATTTTGATTTACCCTATGTGAGGGAATATGAGTTGTGGGGGTTGTGTGTGATAAAAAATATAATAAAAAAAAAAAAAAAAAATGTGACTGTTTCACAGTCTGAAACTACATGAAATCTTTTCTGTAAGTGCACTTTCTTATTTTAACTTTCCTCAGTATTCTGCTGTGTTTCTGTTCCACCTTTAAAACGTCAGCTCTTTATTGTGAAGCGTCATTGACATTCAATGTATTTCTCAGTCAATACTGAATGGAAGCAGTTGTTTTCCACAAACACAGAGCAGAGCTGCAGAATAAAGCTTCGAGCAGAAGTGCAAACCTGGAGTTTGTAAGAGGATAAAGAGGGGAGAGGATTTACTGTGCATTGCACCTCTCTCCTCTCATCTTTTTGACTCTTTCTCTCGTTCGCTGCCTGCATGGGCTTATTGACCCTTGAATAACATAGGAGTTAACAGCCAGGAACAATTACGGCCATAAAAAAAAATAAAATAAATAAAAGATCAGAAACATATACAGATTAAAAAAGCATTCACCCTGAAGGTTTCTTGTTAATTTACCCTCTGTCTCCACACTGTGGATCCCCCCTCTGTTCTGTATCATTCCCTTACCACCACACTGATTCACTGAACCCTGGCTAGTATTTCCACTGGTTGATGGGTTAATCACCCCCCACCCTCGTATTCTCAGTCTTATCTGGTCACCCAGGTGTATAAGATAGGGCCCACTGTGCAGTGGTCCGTTTGTAATGGTAGTCTGTGTTGTGTGCTCAGTCACCCTGCTGTTTCACAGATGCTGTGCGTTATCTGAGGCAGACTGTGGTTATTATAGAGTGGGAGGCCGTAAGAGACACTGGTCCCCTGGGTAAATGTATACTGTGCAACTGGATAAAGTCCATGATTAACACACCTTGTGCCATTGTTCTTGCACTGCATCCTCTGCACGTGTCCATTTAGGTGCATGGCAACAAACCCCCCACACACTTTGAAGACACACATGCCTGTAAGCCAAATATGTTTTGTGGCATCACATGTGCGTTCATATGAATGATCCACATTGATTTATTCCTCACATAGGAAATCAATTACATGCAATCTGATGTGCACACACACAGCTATGTCAAACAACACACGGATCTGTAAACATCATGTTTTCACTTAGCATGCTCTGTCAATAAGCGTGTCATACAGCTGAAGGGATAATATGAATGTCATATGGATTCACACCTACGTACTTCAGCATCGAGAGCAACACCTGCACAGATGTCACACATAAGAGGTCAAAAAAGGACAGGCAGTTGCTTCAAGCTGTTACTAACTTTTAATAGCACTATTTAGCCTTTATATACTTACTAGATACTAATTAGATACTATATCAACATTAGAAAAAAGGCTTATAACAAAGTGCTGCAGGGGGTTACATCAGGGCAATATAAGACCCCTGCACATTTACAGTCCAAAAATTATATTATATTAAAAAATAAATTGTTGTAAAGCATTAATGTGGTATATTGCCATTATAACACAGATAATTAATTAAGCATATACATTAAAATTAGAATAACTAGGAATTTAAAAAGTCTGTATAAAATACTTAAAACTGTCTAGTTTAAGCATTGTACAATGAGAGAGGATAGTTATTGACTCATAGGGTTTAAAGAGTGAAAATTTAAGGTTTGATCTATCTAGCTTGAGATTAAAAGCTGTTTATTTTGCCTATTTTGTTTTGTCCTCACTTATACATTTTGCTTTAAAGTTTCTGTGGAAAGTATTTAAAACATCTAGGCTTTCACAAAAAATATTTTGTGACAAAATTTGACAAAATAAACACCTATTTTATATTCATATTGGCTTGGAATTGGCCATATATCAGTGCAAATTTGAATTACAAGAAATAGCAACCTCACCCTCTCCAGAGTGATTTTCTTCTGCACTATATTGCCTAGAACTACATTATAGTGTGTTAGAAACCTTTTATTACATGTTTATACATGACATATAAATATTAAACAGGGGAGACTGAAAGTAAAGTGTTACCGACGTAGCTTTACTTTAAATTTATGGGGCCATTTAATGCACAAAGGTTACTGCCATTTACATTTCCGGTCTTTTTTTGTTCACACGATGGCAGACTCGTCTGCTTAAGTGAGAGAGAGTAAGGTCTTTAGGCTCCCGTTTGCTTGCGAGCACAAAAGGAATGTGATACCTGCCTCCTGAGGGGGGAAAAAAACGATAGCGTTTTCTTTTCTGCAGAGTACACACTGACACTCGCTTACAATCACAAACTGTACAGCGCATATGCTCTCTGTAGTCAGTGAGCACATACAGTACCTAGATACACAGCTTTTCACAGATAAATCCATCATGTTGAGCTATTATGCTGCTAGCGGTGCTGGGGAGAATTGCATGCCCCATCCCTCATCTGTGCTTTATATCCTGCTAAAAATAAGCAGCCAAATAAATAAGTCTGAGCTCTAAAGAGACTTGGAGGAGCTCGGCGAGTTCGGACCAACAGATTTGAAGCCTCGTCGGCTCTACAGGGTCAATTTGATTTTAAATGCGGTTTGTTTGTCATTCCATTTCACTATATTTGGAGAACACTGCAGGAGCCAGTGAGGATAAATCAGAAGTAAGGTGATATGACAAACGCTATTCAATTCAAAGGACTTATGTTAGAGACCTGATAAAAATGCATGCTTAGATGTGCCCTCAAGTGTAGTGATTGGCTAATGCCGTGTGGGAGTGCGTCTCCACGTCAACAGGATCCTGGTCTGGTTTGATAGGGAGAACAAGCCTGGTAGCTAATCTTCCTTATTCCGTGCTCACCTTAAATGGGAAGCACTAAAAGAAAAGATACCATTTTAAGTTTGTGCACATTGTCAATCCCCCCTTGTCTCACTTCTTTCTGTGATTTAATCATCTGTTCATGCTTATGTGTCTACCTTTGTACATATGTGTCTGAATGTGTGTGTGGGAATATGTGCATACATATGGAATTTTTGCGTGAGAAGAATTCAAATAGTTTAAGTAGCACTGATCAACCTGGTCTCACAGGAATCTGTGAAATAGCCACGGATTTGCTCAACTCAAAATCCATGGAATAGCCACGGAATCACTCAAATTTCCATGAAAATTTCCTGACACGGATTTCGCTACAATGCAAGTTAATGACAGTCATATCCCGTGGCTATTCCAACATACAAAGTGATTATGTACATTCACTGAGTGAATATTTAGAAAATAAAACATATATTTCTCGCTAGAAATGTAATCAAAATCCATTTTTATGCAGAAACTAAGTCAAAATATAGATTTTTTCACAAAAAATGACAAACTGTCTGCCATGTTTTTTGTTCTGACCGCCGGGACCTTAAAAGTCATGTGACTTGGAACAAACCAATAGGAAAAAATATTAACTTGCATTGTAGCGAAATCCGTGTCAGTTTCACGAAAATTTGAGTTATTCCGTGGCTATTCCACGGATTTTGAGTTAAGCGAATCCGTGGCTATTTTATGGATTCCTGTGAGACCAGGTTCCACTGATGCATCAGGATTAACGTTACACTGTGTGGAAAATAACTAGGTCACCAATCAGTCCCAAGACAACAGTTAATATTGACCAAGGTCGTGATGCATAAAACTCTAAAGACAGAAACATTATTTTCATCGGATGTTTTAAAGCCAAACTCCTGATGCCTCATTTCTAAACCATTGTGGAGATGGGCACAGATACGTATGTTTCATTTCCACTGCCACATTTAGCCATATATGAATGTATAAAATGCCCTCAAACTCTGTTTGCATATAAAAAATTGTGCCCGCTCCACCACTTACCGCAAAAAAGAAGTGTAATTTCACCAACTGGGTTTGTGTCACGTCAACAAGGTTCTCCAGCTGTCCCAGAACAGCTCTCACTGTCACCATTTGTAGCATCCATAGCAGTAATTCCAGTAAATTATCTATCTTCACAATTATTAAACGTCAGAAGGATGATCAATGATTCTTTCATAGTGCATGTGTACACATCTTTTATTTATCAGGGCCATGGTGTAATTGTTATTTTCTTTTTCATCATATCACTATCAGCTTATTTACCCTAACTACTATGTGTTGCAGCAGCACATTAGCTTGATCTTTCTATGGTGAAAATGAGCACTGATGCTTATCAGTACAATGATGTGGGTAATTAATATTATTTGCAACAAACGATCACTAAACCAGCTGATTTACATCGTTAGTCTGGAAGCTGATTTATAATATGCAATGCAACTTCACCCAACTAAGTAATATTTAATTTATATATTTTACTAATAATATAATGTGGAATATTAGGCTGACACTCAAAAATAACAACAATAATGTTATAATCAAATGGGTTTCCACTGTAGCTCTGCATTTTGGATGAAGAATTATTGTACGAGCACATGTAACACTAAGAAGACTTCTGGATGGATACTGTATCGTTGTAAATACATAAAAACATCGACCCATATTGGCTCTTTTTTTCTTAGCGATTAAAGTTCACCTTTCAAATAAACTTGAAGGTTATTCTGGAACTCATTTGACTTCCATATGTGAGAAAAAAAACCCTCCATCTGGAAACAGAATACTCTAAATCAACAAAATATTTGCAAATACCGTATAATCCAAGTGTCACCGAAAGAGAAAATCTACAAACGAATGCCAGGGTGGTGTGTATGTGTGTGTGTGTGTGTGTGTGTGTGTGTGTGTGTGTGTGTGTGTGTGGTGGGCTGTGGTGCATTTGGTTTCATAACCCGTGCAAGGTCGAGGAAGCATCTATCGAAGAACGCTCCCACCTCCACCGCCTCATTTCGTGACCCCCTCACCCACCTTTTGAAAGGAGAGCTTTACTTGCATAAAAGCAGCAGCCTCCGAGCAGCAACTCTGTTTATTCCTCCCTTTTCTCTCTCTCCCTCTCACATCCTCACCCTGCTTCCCCTGATACCCAGCCCCATGAAATCTACACAGCTTTCAAATTAAATGTGAATGAAGGGTATGTTTCCTTAGGATTGCATGGCATGATGGTTGAAATCCCATAGTAAATATGACTTTGGAACCAACAGTATCTCTCAGGCTGTAAGCTGGGAAATATTCTGCACTCTTGCACTTCATACAACCTCTTCACAGCATCTGATCCGTTCCTGAGGCTTAAAGGAGGTGTCAGTAGACCTCTTCCTCTTAACAGTCCTAATATAAATGGGGGATGATGGGAAATGGTGCAATTTACACCAATATCATTAGTGCAGCTACATGTTGGATGGCACCTTTTGCATAAATATTAAAGCATCTGCATATTTTCTCCTGCAGAACTGAGAATACGCAGTTATGATTACTCCAGCACTGGAGTATTACTAGAATATGTATCCTGGTGAGCTTTAGCTAGAATGTAGAAACCTGTATTTTTGTTTTCTTTCAAATCTATGTGGGCTAGTCACTTAGGGACCTTATTTTATTTAAAGATCAGTCAAATGTGTCAGGTGCAATAAAACATATTCACCCATCTCTCTGGGTGTTTTTAGGCTGTACTAGAATAAGGCAACTTGGGTTTATCTGTTGATTGATTGCTGTCAGAGAAATCTGCAAACCATCTGTCGACCGAGACTAATGTGTCACAAGATCACAACTGTTGGACAAATTGACAAGTTAGAGAGAACCTGCAGCAATCAGGAAGACAAAGTATTGGAGAGATATGTGATGTAGAGCTAAGCAATATGGCGACAATCTTCCATCCAAATATAGGGTATTTCATATCTCAGTTACAATATTTAACAATTAGGCATAATATCTGGTAATGGTCTTGATACATCAGTTAGTAATTACTGACCAGGTCACTGGATTGGAGAGGAGGCTTTCCAATAGACTGTATAAATAGTGGACATAGTCACCGTGACATCGCCCGTTTGAGGCATCAAGTTCAGTGTTTCACTCACTGCCATCTTGTGTCGCCATCTTGTTTTCGGAAATGAGGAGCAAAACATATTTGGACTGTGGAGGAGTGAGAGGGATCTGATCACTGACTACATGCCTCTCTACACCTCAACCTGACTGAGAGAAGTCACTCCTAATTTATGTTAGCATTAACTGTAATGTTCATTTTGGCTAGCAAAAAACAAAAACAAAATGTACATTACTTACCTCAGAAAAATGAACAGTGACTCCTTGGAGTGTCTGTAAGTCCATCAAAATGCTGAACAAGACATTTTTAATGAATAAAATGTTCGAATAAACTGTCATTAAGTGAAAATACAGTGTGAAAGGATTAAAGTTATGGGAGGAAACTGGTAAATGGCCTTTCTTTTAAAAACTTTTTTTGACAAGTTGCCGTGGATATGCATTGCTTTTCTTCTCTTCTGATGAAGTCTTGCCTTGTTAGTGAGCTGTCAATCAAAGGTAGCCACACATCAATTCATACAATTCTTTAACTTATATTTTTTTCTAAATTGGACCATTATTTACATATTACCATCACATTGTGTTGAAGATTTTTTACTAGCGATTGAGACTATAGTGTTGTCCTAAAAAAATTGTCTGAGGTAATAAATCAAGTGAGAAGTTTTCTTATTTTGTATAGAAATGAATGGACCAAAATGCTTCTGCAGCCGCCGTCAGCGCCCCCTGTTGGAATTTTGGGTAGAATGCAGCTTTAGGCACTTCCTGGTTTGCCTCACTGCTCAGACCCGGAGGTTGCCGCTTGGGATTCCCATGAGTGCTAATAAAGAGTTTAACACCACTGTGAGGTTTAACTACATGTATGACTACACTTTACAGCTGATCTAAACTGTTATCTACATTAATGGTCATATAAATTATTAAGTCTATATGAAATAACCACATGGTGAAGTTTATTTTTTAAACATCTATGTGAATCAAACACAAATGAAAAGTATTTTCTTATTTTATTAAGATTTTGTATTGAAACTATTGAGAAAAAATAAATTGATATAGGGGTAGATAAGGGCACAGCAAATGCAAATGAAAAATAATGGATATAAAGGTCCATCATAGTTTATACATACATATCTTGGTCTGAATCAACTGCAGTTAAAGAATGTGTAGCCTCATAACATCACTGATTATCACTGGTTATAATGACCATGGTTAACTGTAGATAGAAGTTTTTGGTCTTAACTTTAAAAATCTGCTTTGTTTGCATTCAGTGTCATTGCATTCATAGTAATCAAAAATAGGCCACTATAGATTTAATTATTGTTAGCGTTATCTGCTGGTGTGCAAGGCTTCTCCGTAGATTGTTTTTATTGATCCATGTGGGGACCAGTGTGTGGCAAACATGTATGGTTTCTAGTCAGGGTCTGACTTTTTGTAGCCAAACCACATCTAAATTACAGAACTAGCCCCCCATTCAGGAAAGAGTTCCTTTTGTTTTGTTGTGTGGCTGAGTCTGAGACATTTCTGCATGTTGTGTTCTCTCCATATTAGCAAAACAGTGAAGTATTGAGGTAGAGTACTGTGCAGAAGTTTTAGGCAGTTGTGGAAAAAAAGGCTGTAAAATAAGAATGCTTTCAAAATTAGAAATGTTAAGAGTTTATTTTTATCAATTAACAAAATGCAAAGTGAGCGAACGGAATAAAAATCTAAAGCAAATCAATATTTGGTGTTACCACCCTTTGCCTTCAAAACAGCATCATATAACATCCGACATTTATATATATATATATTTATATAGTTTTATATCATTCTGATGAGACATGTCGTCATATCGCCCTATTCTTTTATCTATAGTTTTGGCAAAACAACGATTGCTTGAAACATACTGAGCACACAAATGAACAGTAGAGAAGATTATTCTTCAGGAGTGGTGAGAGAAGTTTCTACAGACAGACAGTACTTGTCACTGTTAATATTTAGTTTGACGTGTATTTAAGCTGACAATATCATCTGTTTTCTGTTTGGAACAGAACTTTTGAAAGATACACTTTGCATGGGTTTCATTTCTAATATGTGCAGTTGTATATTTCATTAGTGTATTAACTTCTGTTGAGACAGTCAGCATTGCAGCAGAGTAGCAAGGGAAATATAATAAAGATGTGACATTGGCATCTTCAACCTTTGACAAGTCAGTGAAAGGTGTAACAAAGTGCAGCCAATTAGGAAAACTGATGTTGTTTATGTTTATGAATTATTGGGAATCACAATATTATGCAGTTGAGAACAGGCCTACAGTACGCTCCATGCTCTTTGACTGTCTTAGGTTCAACTTAAATGATCTATGTCATATTTATTTTATATATTTTTTTATGTCATGTTTGAGTGACACTAAAGAAAATAAATGAAAAAGTCATAAAAACCAGCTCAGTGGGGCTTTAGCGATATGGCCAAAATCTTCTACCCGTATTAAAGGTCATTTCATCTCGATAACAATATATATAATAATATAGCATGGTTTCTGGTTTTCTTGTTATTGGTGCATTACTGATATGTACTCTGCTCTCTTCCTTGTTATATACTCGCTTGAAACCATGTTTTGTGACTGCATGTTACTGAACATGTGGGCAGCCTCAGACCATCAAGTTGAAAGTCTCACAGCCTAACTCAGCGGGGGTCAGCAGTGCACCAGGGGATTAGGCACAAGCTCGAGTTGGAGGATCGTTAGCCAATTAACTTATCATTCCCATGCCTGAGAAACACGACAAGAACAGGCCACATCGATTTTCTTTGGTTTGATGTTCTCTATCTCTTCCTCCATCCTTCGTTTCCTGTCCCTCACCATCTCTAACACTGTGTCCTGCTCTCCTCTCTATCATTGACAGGGCTCCCTGATAGTGCAAGCTGACACGGCTGTAAAAGGCCGTTCAGGCAAGGTTCCTGTACAGTAGGTCATCAGTGAGAAGGTGTTGACTTATGTTGTGTCCATCTCCAGCTCGGTAAAACCTTTACAGATCACCAAGATGGAAATAACATGACACAAAAAAGCTACAGTGGAGAAAAACCTAAACAAAAGCCAAAGCTCATTTTCCTCTGATGTGCACCAGTACAACCCTGGCAGCTGGTGCTAATTGCACAGATTACGTCTGCGTTGGATGTTCCAGTATTTGTGTGGCTGAAGTACAGAGACAAATTATGTTATATTAGGTGCAGCAAACACATGTATTCATCACTGAATAAATGCACAGGTTCCTGAACTCATAAGTGCATGGACAAAAGCTGCTACTGCTTCCGGGCCGTTTGTTCCTGTTCATGTTTGTTTTTTTCTGTTTTCTAAAGTCTGTTGGTGGAGTATACAGCTGTCTGAGGACACATGCAAAATCCTTCTGTGTATCAGTCTCTCTGTGGAACGCCTTGTACTGCAGGACACATATGGCACCCGATTGGCTGTAAAAAACAAAAACTAAACCCTCTATCACACATGCTCTGGAATATTCTGCTGCTCAGCTAAAGCACTCTCTTACCATGTGCGGCCTATTCAGGCCAGGGAAAATATCACACAAGTGCACACCCGCAAATACAGGCACCACAAATCAATACACATCAAGTAATGTAACACCCTTAGCTATGAAAAGGTAGCACCCCGCCATTCATCTGACACTATTAAGAGAACAATCTTTTCGAAATCTTGCAGCAACAATGGGGTTTATTTGAGGTGTATCGCGTAACGTGCGTCTCATTAAATGGTTTCTTCGTCTCCCAAGCTTCAGGTAAAATTACCTTAAATTAAATTTCCTCCAGATAATAGAGAGAGAGAGGTGGGCATGCTTTGAAGGCTAACACGAAACATATAAGTGAAAATTATATTCGGTGAAGTAATGCCATGTTGTTGCGAGACATTCATGTTATACCTAATGAATGCATTTACCTTTTAGTGAGCTTCAATAGTGCTTTTTTTAACTAGTAATGGCAGTGCTGTCAAGTCCATGTGAGCTCATTATTAAATCTGCTTTCAGCATGAAACATGGCTGAGCATCCCCACTATACACATGCTATTCAACTCGCTCCAACTCATTATCACCAGAAGCATTACTCCAGCCAACACCATTAAAGACCGTGCTACCCCCTCCTCACACCTCAGCCTTTTACAGGAAAATGTCTGGAGCTGCCAATGTCCCTCTCACTGATTCATGGAGCTATTTCATTCCAAGTTACATATGCAAAACACGCCAGAATAGATGAGCGTTTTGGGCTGTGTGTAATTTCATATGGTGCATCTTGCAATGCCACACTGAGGATGTGTGTATCTGCTGTATGAGAACAGGAGTGCTGGACTTCTCTAAAGACCACAGTGACCCCTGCTGGACGGGTCAAACTGTGGAGTTTCAGTGAACTTTGTGCTTTGAAAAATAAATAAATAAATAAAAGAGGGAGACGGGGAGAAAGGCAGTGCTGGAGTAATTTGGATGTTTGTTCTCTAAAAGCAAATTATCTCTGTGAGGGTCAGCAGGGTCAAAATACTTTATTGGACTTTGGTAAACTTCACTTAATGTGTTCTATTGATTGTAGGAATGTAATTAATGTGTTCACTGCTGACATTTGGTGTGCCTTTGTTTGTGTTTGAGTGAGTGAGTGAGTGAGTGAGTGAGTGAGTGAGTGAGTGAGTGAGTGAGTGAGTGAGTGAGAGAGATAGATAGCTCTTTATTCTAGTGTCTTTGAAGATAAGAGAGTGAAGGAGAGGCAAACGATTAACAATAATCTGATCAGCTCTCATGCTTTATGTTTTTGTTGAATTGTCCTTTCTCAACATATATAGATGTTGAAATCATAAATTAAAGCTAACAAATGGCAGAGCAATGCTGTAATGCAATAATCACTATCAATTTTAAATCAGTTTCATATTAGGACTCCATGTTAGTTTACGATGAGCTGCAAAGGTTAACAAATATACTGAAACATTATACCTGTTTCATATTCAAACCAGTCTTCTTACAAGAAAAAATAATAAAACGACATATTTCTTAAACCTAGAAATAATTTATACCATGAAATAGTGTGAAAGTGAGCAGTACATCCTATCACAACATCATCCCAAACTCCCTTAACATTATTCAAATGACTGACAGGGCCTAAAAAATTGACAGCAAAGAGCAGCTTGATCAAATGTGATCTGACTTGTCGCTAAATGTGTAATTGTGGCATCTATCAGGGTGAGGAGGAAGAGGAAACTGTCAGTGGATGTCTCCCCCATGGGAGGGCTAATGGATTTACAGTAGTGTCTGACAGATTTTAGAGACTTTACATCATGTTTTTCGAATATGTATTTTTCTCATTTATTTTGAAAGTGGAAGCTCAGGCTTGGCAGTCAAGCATGAAATGAGTCAAATATGTTTGCCTTTTGGCTCTGTTCAGATTTCTCTAAATGGTTATAATTTTTTTATTTACTTTTTTTCTGTTCTGGTGTTTTTTAATTTGGATTATTTTCTTGAATGATGTAGTTGCAGGGAAGTAAGCTTTCATCTCCTGATTTTTCTGGAATGTAGGTAATCTACCGTCATTAAATGTCGGTCGCCTCTGCTAGGAGCTTATTACAACCCATATTTATAGTTGTTGTTAGGCCTCTAGTGGCCAGAGTAATTATAACTGGAGCAAAGGAAGAAGTCGGTGACGTACTATAAAGAGTAACAAAGTCCACATGGGGTGGATGTCAGAGATGACTTTCACCCAAGAGACTGTTGTCATGTCCATGTGAAACCAAAGGCCAATGTTTTTCAAGCCAGTGTTTTTATCTTATGTATGGAACAACAAGTTAAGTCATAAAGATTAAAAGTAACTTCTTCTCATTCGTTTCTTCCACTTGGCCGATGTTCAGCACAATTTGCATAAAATGTGTGGGTTTTTTCTCCCGTTGTACAGATCTGTTCATTAAACTCTATTACATATTCATATAAACTGGCTTTGACAATAGCCAAATGTGTTTGCAGTCTGCCAACCAAAAGCCATGCTGGTGTTGTGTCAGACACTGTTTCTACCCGATCGGAATTTGAACCAAACTTATCCCAAACCCTAACCACATAGGGGGCACAACAGGAAACATAACTTTAAGGAGGGAAACATGATATCATATGAAACTAGAAGATCTAAGGAATCTTTAGACCCCATGTCAGGAAATCATGTCGCAAAGTGGTAGAAAATTGCTGCAAAATTAGGCTATTTTGGTGATTTTCAGAGCGGTCATGTGACCTCTGACATCATGCTATCTGAATTAAAATAGGCTCTCTGTGTTCCCACAAGTCTCCTCTTTACATACATGCTAATGCAGTTTAAGGCAAAAACCACATAGTTTTTCTCATGTAGTACAAATTTTGCATTTCCGCCTACTGTATTTGAATATTTGTGCATACTGAGGTCCCTAAACAGGCTTTGAATTACATAAACTGGGTAGCACTGGAAAGCTGAGACTCTTGTGGAGTCAGCTCTTGTGGAGAATGAGCCCAGTTTTCTTCATATTGGATGATGTTAGTCATCAGTAGTAGCCAGTTCATTGCAGTGAGGGCATTTCTTGAGTCTCGACCTCACTGTAAAAAATGAGCTGTTGTGACCTCTATGATAATCACAGCCTCATGGAGGATGTGCTGCTTTCCCAGGTATATTGACAATAAGGGGGTTTCTCAGCAGTTTGAAGAACAAAAGTGCTCGTCATCCAATTGCTAAAAGTACAGAAATCTCCATAATGACAAAAGTTTTTGAACCCAAATCACAGCATGGATTATTGTTCCAAATGTCTTGATATTTTGATGTTATATTCTGGAGGGTTTTTCTGACTATTTTTATCCATTCTTGTAATGAATAAAATTATTCATTACAAGAATTACATTACATTTATTTTATTTTATTATTCAATTATTTATTTATTATAAATTATTCAGCACCAAATGTGTGGAACAAATGGTATCACTCAAAAATTGCTGCAACAACTTATGGGACATAGTTGAACATGGACTGGACTTCAGAAAGCCTACAGTAATGTTATGACCCTTTATACACCATAATAGGTTTCAATAAATAAATAAATAATTAATTCATTAAGTCATTTTTATTAGATATTTTGACCAGAACAACTTAACACATAGTGCTGCATCTCAAATTAATCTTCAGGTTCACAGCTTTCAGATGATGTTCACCACTTCTATGTGGCATTTATTGTTGACCTGCTATCTCCCCCTAAACATCCAGTGGCCTAATAGTAAGTGGTTAAGATTCCATTCATCAACTACTTATTTTAATCAAAAACCACGATTTCTTTCAAAACCACTGATTAACAAGCAGAACCACCTGTTTAACCCTTTATCGGACGAAGAACAGTATTTGGTAACTTCAGCGGATATCCAAAATAAAATAAAAATTATATTTCGAGAAAAAAGTTGCAAATTAGGGTTAGGGAAATTGCAAATTAGAGTTTATAACTTATTGTAAGTCGCTTTGGACAAAAGCGTCTGCTAAATGACATGTAATGTAATGTAAATTCACTAGATTAAAGTGGCAATTCTACAAGAAAAAAAGTCGCAGATTTAAGAGACTTAAAGTGGCAAATCTGCATGAAAAAAGGCACAGATTTACGAGAAAAAAGCTTTTTTCTCGCAGATTTACCACTTTAAATCTCATAAATCTGTGCATTTTTTCTCGTAGATTTGCCACTTTAATCTCGTGAATTTATTTCTAAAAATATAACCCCCTCCCCCAGGTCTGTATGTTTTTTTACACATTCTGGCTGTATGTAATATCCTCCAATATTCTCTAGGGTTGAAATTTTGGAAATTTTGAATTTGCAAGTATTTCAATGAGTGCCCTATTAAGGGTTAAATCTTTGCAACATCGTGCTGTTTAAGTATGAGGACTTGTTGAATCCAAGTGGTACTCTGACCATAATATTATCCCTTGGACGATAGACAGTATACTGTACAGACAGTGATGTTGGTGAGATAAACACACTTATCTCACATCTTAACATAATGAAGTGCATGTCTACGCTAGCAGAGCATCATGCACTGTTGACTAAACACCAAGAGGAGCTGTCAGGTGAGCAGGTTCACCAGCTGGAATTCAAATTATCATTCAGATCACTCAGCTCATTACTGTAATTTTCATGTGGCTTCTGATGAGGATCAATTATAGGGGCAGGACAACTGCCCATTACATAGCTAGCATGCTTATCTTCTCACTTTAAACCTCTGGCTTTCAAATGAACACAATGTAAATGAACACGCAAGAGAACCCCCAAATACTCATTATCTCACATTCACAAACAATGTGCCATTGGATATTGACTACATTATTCTCCCTGCAGGGTCTCCAAAAGGTTATTTGGCTAGTAGCCTCTAACATTCCTTTTAGAGAGAATTAAAAAGAGGCGAAAAAAAGATCCCAGAACTGCCTCACTAATTGGGTTGTGTGTTTGTGCAGTGTCAGATAATATCTCTGAATAATGACTTTTTGATGGAACATCCAACGACATAACAAAAACGGAGGGAGTGGAGAATAGTCTGGATGACAAGAGCGAAAATCAAAATGCGTTTTCAACGAGCAGCCCTTTATGCCTGATGCTGTTGTTTGACCCCACAGAGCGCAGCTTCCTTTACGCCTCCTGCTGAGAAACAGAGCAAGCTTAAGTGCAGTCTGTTGTCTTTGAGCGCTGATGCCTTTGTTGTGCCGGTCGTTTTCTTTCTCCTAAAATGGCTGCACTAATGAACTCTGGGAAAGCTGAACGTCATTTAAAACACCACATACTCATCTTGTGCTCTTGAGCGGCACTTCAATTATGTTTGTGTCTAGGATAGGGTCTGTGTGCCATTATTCAACATGATCTAAATTTAAATCTACAACGTCCCCATGTGACACTTCTGTCTGGAAAGAGGTCGGACACGCTGGCATCTTGAATAACTTTCATTAGTTTTGACACGTAGCTTATTTGAGTAAGAAATCACCCACTGAAGCTAGTTATCAGCAACTTTAGTGAAAAGAAGCATGACAGATATTTCAACTTTCATCAAAGAAGCTGGGATTATTTTTTTTAAACTGTTTTTGACATTTTAAGTGGCATCCAAGCTAACACATTCTTTGCTGTCAAGCACTGTACAGTATATGACTTATCATTGCACAGATTTTGAAAAGCTCACTTAAGGGCTGTATGTCATTTTGCATATAATTTTGTCATTTAAGTTTTTCGCTTTTGTCACCAGAGAGTGTGTAATTTGTCTGGTTTTGACTTTCTCATACCTCTTGTGAGGGGGAAAAAAACTGCCTTCATTTCCACAGGGGACTGATGGATTGTGCTCACCTTCAAGTTGCTAACATTATTTATCTTTTTGTCCTGCACACTACATTTTCATCAAACAGTTCTCCCCTATAATTTGCTACCATGTATCCCTCAATCAAGAGAGCATGGCTTAATGAGACACTTACAATGAGGACAGATGTAATTCACACCCTCGGACTGTATTTATTGGACAGTCGTGTCTCCTCACATCCTAACTGGGAGTGATGAGATGCTCACTCATCCATCTTTATGGGAAAAAAACAGCATCACTGCAGTATTAAATATTTTTTTACATCCTATCAGAAAGCACCAGCTGCTGAATAATATCGCCTATTCTGTGCGTTGAAATTCAATAAGCATCTCAATTGCTCAGGCCAGAAATAATATATATATATATATATATATATATATATATATATATATATATATATATATATATATATGTATATATATGTATATATATGTATATACGTGTGTGTGTGTGTGTGTGTACAATAACAGTATACTCTAAGTGCCAGGAATTTCATTTTAGAAACACGTCTTGAATAGGAAAGAAAAGCCCTATGCAGTGATAGTGGTGCTTCTTTATATTTGCCCCCTGTCCATAACATAATGCAGTTATTCCCAACCCTTTTAACTCCTGGTTACAGGTTGAATACGGTTCAACCAATGTGATATTTCCTTCTGAGATTCTTTCATTTAAAAGCTTTTACAGGTCTGAAGAGGAAAGTAAAGGTTATAGAGATTATATCCTGTAAAACTGCAATAATGTAATATTTTATATTAAGGGGGCATATTATGCCCCTTTTAAGGTTCATACTCGTATTTCAGGTTTCTAATAGAACATTTACATGCTTTAATGTTCAAAAGACATTTTTATTTTTTATACTGTCTCTGAATAAAGCTGTTATTGCTCTAAAGCTCTAACACTTTGTTTTGGCTCCTGTATATTTAAGCCCTCCTCCTGAAACCCCCAGTTGGCTCTGATTGGTCAGCAGGCTTAGCACTCTCTGTTCATCACACTCATCAGTGTGATGAATAGGACTATTTAACCCAAACCATTGACCTTTTCTTAACCTAACCAAGTTAATGTTGGTGCTTAAACCTAAAACCAAAAATATTAAATTAGCTAAATCTAAAAATATTCTCATGGGACATGAAAATGAGTCTCCGGATTGGAAGTCCTGTGTTTCACCCATTCATCCACCACAACCTCCTCTTTGCAAGTACTTTGTCGCTCATTATACTATACCAATAGGTTTTCTGGCAAAAAGGTTTCTGAAAGCCATATCTCCTATGTTTTTGGATTGTTTCTTCTGGCCCTCAATTTTACTGTTTTGGTTCAGTCTCACCACTCTCACATACATACCTCCTCTCCAGCCAAAGCAGGCAGCTGTTTTCATCAACAACCCAAAAAAAGCCACTATTCACTACCCTTCCGGCAAACTGAAAATGTCAGCAACTAGCTGGTGAATTCTCAGGAGTTGGTGAAGAAGTGATTACTGGATTTGCATATACCAGGTCGCCAGAACCGTGACCCTGAATGAAGGCTGCATGAAAACTGCAGTACATACATTTTGTGTCCCCCCTCTGGCAGTGAGAGTAATTACACAAACACTGTCAATGTGTGCAAATGATGTATGCCTGCAGATGAGCTCGCCACATCACTCAAGTGTTTAATGAACTTGAAAGGGCTTGAATGTAATAGACGTTAATCTGCCTGTACCTGTAAAAATCCTGCACTCCAGCTTTAATGCTGCTCTGCATCTATTAAAAGTGTAAATATGCTAATTTTCTAAAATGTTTGCAACTAGCTTCTACTTTTTAGGGCCATAATATATCAAGTTCATGAGTAATGTCCAGCCAAATATAGAGTAATCCAACAAGTGGCAAAAGTAGAAAATGCTCAATGCTACTTTAATCCTCTCTCAGGTTGCTCCTGATCCCCAGGTTGGCAGCCAGTCATAACTCTTTACGTGGTGATTCTCTTTTACTGTAAAGCCGTTGGTCACACCTGGTTTCATTGGAAAAACCTTGTAAACATGGATTCCATTTCCAGGCTGGTGTGATGTGATGGCATGTTTTAGGGTGTTGCCTTTGATAACTAAAATATCATCAGTATCATCTTCACTGCTACTCTCATATTTCAAATGTACACATTAGGGCTGCACGATTCTGGAAAAAATGTGAATCACGATTTTTCTGATTAGAATTGAGATCACGATTCTCTGGCACGATTTTTTTTCACAAAATGTTTATTGCACTGATGAACTTTGACAAGGGCATAGTAGTAGTTAAATCATTGGAAGATACATTACTTTAACAAAAATAAAAAATAAAAATTAAGACATGCAGGTGATAACAACTTCCCCCTATCATCATATGCACATCAAACAGTCTGATTTCCTTAGAACGTAGAGTGTATGTTGTACAGTGTTTATTGGGGCCATATCTTTGGCTAGGTGATATGTGATAGCTGCTGTGATCTCCTTATGTCTACTGGAGTTTGGTGGGTATGCCGTTGCATTGTACAAGGTTCCGGTTATTGACGTCTGTGTTTGTTTCTTGCCTTGTACGGCTTCATCATGCTGTACTTTGTGGTGACGTTTAAGGTGATTGTAGAGATTTGTAGTGTTGCCTTGCGGCGCCGCAACGTGGGCAAAACACACTTTACAATGCACCTCACACTGTTTCTCATCGTCTGGCTGAAATCCGAAATACTTCCACACCGCTAAATGTGAACCCTTTTTGGGCACGAGGTCGGTTCGGGACGGTGGGTGACTCTCGCCACTACAGCTTGGGTTTTCTTCGCCATCCATTCAAACCTCTGCGACTTTCCTCCGCTTTAGCTCACTCTTTCCAAAACACTCAACTGCAGGCGGGCGTCCTCCACTGAATCACATGTTAACGTAAAAATGCTTTACCATTGGTTGAGGGAGGAGGTAGCGGCAGTGCTGCATTTGGGGGCGCTTGAAAAAATCCGGGAGATAATAGGAGCATTTGCTTCTGATGAAGCTCCAGATATAAAATACTTCAGAATCGACGTGTGAAGAAATTAGATCACGTTTATGTGCGAATCGAGATCGCGATTTTTTAACGATTTATCGTGCAGCCCTAGTACACATCTATGTTTCTTATTTTGCCCTATAATCATGCAAAAAAAACAACTGCATTACAACTAAAATGCAATTTTTTGGTCAAATATTCTGCATATGTATGTCCAAATATTCTAACAACGGCAGGTTGTTGTGAATATTCCTGCTAATATCTCCTGGCCACTTCATCGGCTTATCACTCCATCCATTTTGCACTCCACACATTCCTGCAATCATTTACACAGCAGATTATTGCCCCTGTCTGTTCATGATAAAATACTACGATAAAATGAATACTGCGATAAAATGAATTAAAGCGTCAAGTATTTCTTCCCAATACTTATGCGTGAGGCTGGTATATTACCATGTTTATATGACACCAGTCCTCCTGTAAACTCTGGTAAGCGGAAACAGAGGCAGCAAGCCTATAAAACATGCTGCCCTCCCCAGATCCAAGTATTTATGGGGATAAAAACAACAGGCTCTAAATCAGACCTCAAGGGGGACTGTACACTGTACTGAGAAGCCATGTTGTGTCCAGTCCTCCACTGTAACCTCTGATGAGATCATTTGGAGTCATTTTGTGTATTAAATGTATGTAAATGCATGCATGCATTCTGATTTCATTCTTACACAAGAGGTTTGCATTTGAAGACTTTCATTTATTAAGGATGTATTGAGAGTTCACACCATTTCAAGACATAGAAAGAAAACATAATTGTTCAGTTGCTGCAGCAGTGCCACTTATCTTTAGGAGGCAGAATGATGTTCTTTGGTTATGTAAACCAGTTGTTTGATTATATATTCAATGGAAACAGGCCAATATTCATTGGTTTAAAAGGTTAAATGTGTGTCTCATTTGTGGGTCTAGTGACAAATGAGTGCTCTGGAATATCCATTATATTGCAGGCTTATGTCTTCCACATCAGTTATCCCCACTGTCCCTCTCTACTTGCCAAGCTGGCTTTTGTTTAAAACAGGAGGAATAATGCGGTCAGGCCTCAAAGCGGCTTTTTGCCTGTAGGTGCAGAGAGAGCAACATAAGATTGTTCTTGTTATATTTGTTTTCTGTGTCTAGGGGGGGTGCTATCAATCAGGAGTGAGAGGGAAATATAATAATAATACTGTAGTAAAAAAAAAACAGCCCCACTGCAAATGGTTGGCTCGTGTGACAGGTGAGTGAACGCTTACAGCTAACAATAACGTGGTGGCAAGCCAGGTTAAGAAATGACCTGCCCTTGACTGAGAGATGTTAGCAATCACCTCTGGTGTAATATGTTAAGAAGTTTTTTGTCAGTGAACGACAGCCAATTCATGAGTATGATTGGTTGATTGTGTTAATTGTATTGCAATTATCTATCTACCATCAACAGTTTGGGCTGTATTTTGTTTTGTTCCATTTGTTGTTGTTTTTTTTTATATTGAGGTATGGCCAAAATCATAGTCAATAGTCATATACAGGCCTGTTTCGGTGTTTCGATTAACTGGTGACTTGAAGTCGAATGCCTCTGTGGCTGGTAGATTTGTTAGGATACTAACAAAGTGAAAAAACTCAGAGACTCCTAGCTGATTTCCACCCACTTCTACCATGCCTTTGATGTAGTTTATCACTGTTTGAGGTTTGACTGCTTATAAATTGAATCATCTTGACGCACCCTCTTCTTCTGCAACAGCTAAATGGCAGCTAACTGGAAAAATTAGTTCCAGCCGCTGTGTTATAATAAACTGAGTGCTAATATTTGTTTACTGGTAGTGAATGGGAATTTTCACTAATTCAAATTTCCTTAATTGTGAATTTTGTCTTACATTTCGATTGTGAACTTGGTTACGGCTCATGTTAGCTGCAGTTTGTGCCTAACATGCATTAGCATACACTCGGGTTACAGAGTGACCTGAATTCATGCATACCAACGTCTCGCTGTGTAAAAAACCCAGTAGGTTGTCGAAAAAAATTTTTTGGACAGCAGTCTCTGAATAAATTTTCTGAATAAAAGATTTCACTTTGAAAGTGACTCTGAATAGGTTAACTGTGGTTTGCAAAGAATACAGTGAGGGCAGCATTTGAGTGCTTGTTACACAATCTACCTGGACGTTACCAGTCCAGCTGTCCAACTAATCGGTTTGAGATTTTACAAAAGTGACTTTTCCAGGACACAAAGGAAATTGATTCAATTGAACTTGGGGATGACGGGGTCAGACATAATGCATGGGCCTAGACGCCTACCTTGGCCAGTCTATAATTAATTTGCTTTCAGGGCTGTACCATCTGGTCTCTGTATATCAGCAGCTTCGATAACAGGTTCACCTTACATTCTGAAAAGGCATGTCATGGTATCAATCACTAGATTTGGGGTTATGTTTCATCTAAATTGTCACTAACCCCCTGATCAATCTATATTTACTTTGCATCCACTGTGTCTTGAATGGTAGTCAATACTTGCCCACCCGTAAGACTGGGAGGAATGCTACACTTCACATGTCAGAGGCATTTACTTAATCCCACAAGGGATTTCGTAATAAAACAATCTCTCTGTGGATGCCCTGACATGTCTCTCTCTCTTGTTACCTCCATTCACATCGAAATGAGAATCAAAGGAAGAGTATAAAAAAAAAGAGAGAGTAAAAGAAAAAAAAGACGGGGCCATTTAACAGCTGCAGCAGAGGATTATATTTATTTCAAAGAAGAAGTGGAAGAGTAATCCAGTTAACATTTGGGTGTCTCCGCCCTTGGGGAACAGGGGGCCTTCAAAACCACAGTGTTTAAGCAGTCATCATGGCCTCACAGAGCACTGTTCAGTCTCATTACCACTTAACGGCCTTATTAAAGTCCAGCTCCAAACCTCTTACATGACATCAAACGTGTTCCATTAAATTGTGACATCTTGTACAAAGTTGTAGAAGCTATTAAAACGCAATGGTGAGGAAAGCACCAGACACAAAAAAGTGGGTGAAACCTATTGGATGTTTTCTTTTTTTTATTTCTAAAGCTTCATTTAGGAAATTAGAGCAGCTCATGGTGATTGTGAAAAGCTTACCATTGAATACTTCCCTTGAGGGAGAGTCTTATAGTAAGTGTGCTTCCCACATGATCATTAACCATAAACATCAAAGACTCTTGACCCAATCATTTCTGGTGTGGTAGAGCTAATGCAGCTTAATTAAAATCCTCTCAAAGATCACCATGGGTGACCTCTGGAATATGCTGCCTGGATCATCACAGGCAAACTTCTCCCATTTATCTCACGTTCTCACACTAATAGACCAGATATTCTTCATTTATTTTCTAAATCATCATGTCAATGTTTTGCCACCACTCTGTCAGATGTTCTCACTCACTGTTCATACATATACCTCTGAGTAATGCCCTATGACTTATATATAAACCTTCATAATTGTGAGCCAGGAAGCAAAACTTATTATGAACTGTATTTTTGTTAGGCAGCAACCTCTCATGGTTCTACTAATTATGCTGTAGTATTAAGAGTGATAAAGTCTCCAAAGGGAGGATATTGGTGTGGATGGATGGGCCAAAAAAGGGGACTTTGACCCCCAACAATGTTATTAAAAAACAACGACATCACATTCTATGTCACGTACATAACTACAGAAATCCATGTCTATTCACCACACAGAAAGAAATTGGTTTAAGTTTGGTGTGAACACATCAAAACTCCATTTGGTATCTAAACCCAACCAAATCTATCTTTTGCAGTGGCAGCTCAGAAACTAGATATGAATCATTGGTAACAATAATCCATAATGGCTTTGGAAGGCATTGACAATGTCATGCTGCCAATAGAAAAATGCTCATGAGTCATTTTGGGAGGCAGTGACAGACAGTGTGTTGTTATTTACTTTGAAAGACTTTGTCGGAGATAAAGAGTTTTTTATGTGTTCATGCAAGTAAAATATTTCTCTATTTACACTTTGTGCTTTCTGCTCATATTCACAAATTGCATCTAAGCACAAGCAGATAAATGTGTGTGTGCTGTCAAAACAGCATTTTTGTCTCCCTGATGTCGCTTTTTTTAAAAACTTTTATCAGAGCTCACACATAAATCGTAAATGTGGTTATGTTGGCACCTCCAGCTACTACACATCTTCTGAACGCTCTCACAGCTCTGACCTTCAAAAGGGGTCCTCTGAGCCACATTCACACCACTGCTTCTAGTCACAGCCATACAATGGAGAGTCAGAGAATGCAAGGCGGGCTGACAAAAAAAATGTAAAGCTTGGTGCTTAGTTCACATTTCTTTTATTAGATTTTTCCTCAAAATATATCACAGGCATTTGGAATAGGAACAATGCCCCAGAGGCACTTCAACCATATATCAATAGTAGTCATGGCATTTAAATGTCACACAGGATTAGATACTTGCGTCACCATCACACCTGGAGCTCGTCCTTACACATCCCTCTATAAGAAGAGGGCTCTTCTGTCCTTTGTTACACAAGGGCAATCTACGGTGATTCCAGGACAGCAGAGGAGAGCCGTCGTGAGCTCCAGAGAGCCCCCCTCCCCTCCCCCCCAGGGCAGAGCAGAGCAGTCAATGCAGAGCTCGCTATCCAAACTGCACCTTCCTTTCTTTCTCCTGCCTCCCCACCTCTTTCTCCTGGCAAATGATTTTGAGAGGGACGGATCATGCCGTGCCAAACCCCAGTTATCTGGCACAAGATCACACAGATGGGCCAGACTGAGCCA
The DNA here is from genome assembly GCF_030273125.1 of Centropristis striata. Taxonomy (NCBI): domain Eukaryota; kingdom Metazoa; phylum Chordata; class Actinopteri; order Perciformes; family Serranidae; genus Centropristis; species Centropristis striata. Next base: position 17,675,927 of record NC_081522.1, on the reverse strand, counting down.
GCTGAACCCACAGGCAGCTGGGAGTGATGATGCACAGGATGCTTCCTATCAACAGGATGTACTGTAGCACAGAAGCTTCACAGGCTGACACACCAGACAGAGCCACTGAAGGAGGGCCTGCAAAGAGACCAAAGAGGACAGGGGACCAGAGAGGGAGCAGCTAGATCAAGAGGAGGGACTCCAATCTGAAGAACTGAGTGAAGAGTTGAAGTGGGAAATAAGGGAGGGAAGAGATGTGAAGCAGGCTTTTAGGCATACAATGAAAAAAAAAGAAGAAAGAAAATAATGGCATGATGATAAAGGAAGCGCCTTGAAGGAGAGAAGAGGAAAGATAAGCTTTGTGGTGAGTTGTAAAGAGTGGTGAGGTGGAGTTAAGGAGATTGACAGGAAAATTAAATATGTGAAAGGAGAAATAGAACTTTAAAAAGAGGAACTGCAAAGGTTTTGGAACTATGAAAGAACACTAAGTTGTGTCTTTTGCAGAGGATATTAAAATGGTTTGGAAGGATGAACAGGGGGGTCGGAGTGGAGGGTGCAATGTTGTTGACATTTCATTTAATTTCACCACTAGGTCATATTATTTCAAGGCTCTTACTTGTGTACTACATAATGAGGCTTTAATGAAGCAAGTGCATGCAGCTAACTGCAAATGAGGAAGCAATCCTCAAAATTGTTTCTTTTATTAAGTGCTGGAACCTTGTTGTTTCTGGAGGGTTTCTCCCTTAAACAACCCCCTTATTCTAATCTGTTCACCTCTTCTCCCCTGTCCTTCTCTTTACAGAAACCAAGTTTTTTGCTGGATTGAAAATTATGCCTCCTCAATCATCAATGTCCCGCCTCCAGTGGCGGCTGGTGGATTTTTCTCCTGGGGGGGCAAAACCTCCAAAATAGCTTATACCAAAAAGCAAGCGAACATGTACTAAGGTATCACAACAGTGTATTTACATAAATATAAACAACAAAAGCAACATTATAATGTCATGTAGTGTTCAACTTTTTGCACATTTTAAGTTATAAGTGACTTTACTGAATTATTTAATTTCTCTTTTGCTTCTCTGTCAGTGTCCACTCATCTCCTACTCCCGCGACTCGACCTGTCAATCAGCCAGGGGCACAGATGGGATTTTGGAACTTGGGGGGGACGAAGCTGTCAGCAAATGATTTCAACTCAATGAGTTATTTTTCCACTCCATGCCTTAACCAAAATATGTTTTATTTAAAAAAAAAATTTATATGAACTGTAGTGTAAACAACAACCAACATACTAACATAAATAAAAGTGCAGCCAAAGAAATTTACTGACTTGAGGCTGACTCAATGAAGGACCCAAAAACATCTCTCCTCCTTTCATTCCCCTGAACTGCTGGGCAATTTCTTATCTGTCAAGGCTGTCAAGCCTTTAGAACCACTATTTCCCACAAGATTTTTTTTAGTCAGAAATTTTATTTGACATTCTAATTTCACTATCCCATCTTAATCATTGCATTTTGTTATGAATTACTGTAAAGGAGAATAAGGGTTCTGTTTTATTTAAGGCATCACATTTTTTTTTCTTGTAAATTCTGTGGTGGACTCTGCTCACACATCCATGTGCTCTTATTTTGAAAGCTACATGTGTTTGCTTTTATTTTGAAGGCGTGTCTAACACGTTCCTACCGTAACGCCTTATGGTGTGTTATATTTACACTGAAAGTTGGAACTTGAAAGTCTGAACTTGTAGCTCTGAACAACGTCAAAAATTCTGACATTCCTGTAGACCTTGAACGCACCATTAGCCATAGCACGCAAATGCCGGGCTTTATGTCCGCTGCAATGTAAAACTAATGGCCATTAATCCTCTGTTTTACCGGCGATGTTTGTCGCCTTATGTAGGGAAAGTATATCTCTTGTATTGAAGAGGAGCTGCACATGTACAACTTTTAACGAGAGTCTATGGGCAAAGATTTTTGCACCCCGGGGCCTAAATACATCACCAATCAGACAACGTCCATGAACAAAAACAACTTCACTCATCATTAATAACTATAAAATATTTATCTTGCACATCTAAAAAATATATACACTACTGGTCAAAAGTTTTAGAACACACCAACTTTTCCAGAATTTAATTGTAAATTATGCAGTTTAATGTCTCAGTCTACTCTGAAATTAACGCACATTTGCAACATTTAAAATTCTTTAGTTAGCATGATAGTGTTTTGGAAATAAAAAAAAGATTCAAAATCACATTTTATGCTGAACTAAAGGACTGAAAAAAGACACAAAATGACCAAAAAAAGTCACCAAAAGACACAAAATGACTTAAAAAAGACACAAAAGGACTTACAAAGACATGAAAAGAATTCAAAAATGGACAAAATAGCCCAAGACTCCATAGTGTTAAGTTGTTATCCCATTTCTTGTTCCCTGAAAAAAGGCCTACTTGCATAATTCTGAAATGTAGCCTACATTATCTTTCAGTTTTGGTTAACCTTACCTTTTTTTATTTACCTCTGGCAGTTCCCCACTTACCTTTGTACCCTATCAAGCTGTTCATTTGACTTGAACTGCTTGAATTTCAATAAAAAATGGAAAAATTGGGGTGTTCTAAAACTTTTGACCGGTAGTGTACATACATTTCAAAATATTTTAATTTTATCATTTCATTTTTATTAATTTTTTTAAAATGTCTTATTCAAGGTAATGTGTAGCGCCCTCTATTGGCCGGCCGCCACTGCCCGCCTCCAGCTCCCAACAAAACTGATGGGTGTCTTTATAGTAAAGACTATTTCTAACAAGTTGCCTTTGCAAGATTTGCAGTCATTTGTAACTTCAATTGCAACATTATGGCAATATAGTGTCGCTGCAGTAATCAGGAAAGGCACTGCCAAAAACTGAACGTCCTGTACACAGCTACAATGCCAGTGTGTATCAGTTCAGTGTTAACAGTCAAATATATGAAAATGAATTAAGGTCTTACTATTGTGTAACTATAAAATAATACTTTAGCTTTTATGTTGCATTTTATTTGTAATATATGCTTTAACATGAACATTTTCTTCAATCATATAATTAGTAGAACTGTGAGTAAAAAATGTTAGATGCATGCTCCCCATGCATATCTGTGCAAATGATCAGGATTGTAGCACCTCCAGCTCATTTTGAGCCAGGAAAACCCCTGAGAGATGAAAACTCACTGCAGCCAAAATTTCCACACACAAAAAAAAATGTGCAGCTGTGCCCAATAAAACGCAAAGATGACAGGAACAGTATGGATGCTCAGTGGTTGCAAATGGCATACATCTGCAGAAGAGATGGCGCACTGGGCAGGCTTCTTGTACATACAGTATCATCAGCTGGTGATAATCACCGCATTCAAGGAGTTTATTGTGAGTAAGTGCTTTCATTTGCTTTTTGGTGTGCCCACATTCCTCCAAGCAGCCTTGTTTTGCTTCCATTTCATTTTATGATTCCCTGCATTTTCAAGGGAGTGTTTGACAACCACCAGAGACTGGGAGTTGGTGCATCACTCAGGTGTGTTTCACAGGGCTGTTTGTGTAGGATGATATAACAAAGATGATACTGTATAGTGCAAAGCTGCAAGGGATGAATGAATGACTTACTCATTGAATAGATGTCAAGTGGTCATATAGCACAGTAGTCCATTGAGCTTTCTTGGAGCAAACTAGTCATTATATAAAGACGTCCTTGCTCCTTGATCAGACAGTCACAATTTTTAGGTTTAGGTGAATATTTTCTGCATAAATGTGTAGAATATATCACACAATAATGTCACCTCATCTATTTTTGGCCGCCTATCTATGAGAGTAAAAAAAATGCTGCTTATTACCTAAAAATGGGCCAACAAATTCAAGGTACACCACCGGTAGCTGTATTAAACACTTTAATCCACCCTTAAACACTTTAACAGCCAAGGATGGATTTTTTTCTGTCTAAAAAAGCTGCTCCTGCAAAGTGTAAAGACAGTTGCAGTGGCTGGCCTTTTTAAAAAGAAAGTACACTTGGATGACTTCCTTCAGACAATGCAACAACACATTACGCCTCGAAATAATATGAAACTCTGTGACATCTGTCAGATTATACAGCAACATGGGAAGGGGATGATGTTTCTCCTACTTTTATGCAACATATTCATACCTCAACACATTCCTAGCTGCCTTCCTACAGTAGAAATGTCTCTTTTTCCTTTGCTCGTTGTCATTCAGTTTTAGCCAATACCATGTACTTTATGTGCTGCAGATAATATGTAATCAGGTCCTGGCAAGCACAGCAGTTTGAATGAGAGGAAAGGCTTTCGGATTTGCACAGTGGTTGATGTGTGTGTGTGTGTGTGTGTGTGTGTGTGTGTGTGTGTGTGTGTGTGTGTGTGTGTGTGCGTGAGTGCATGCGTATGAGGGGCATTTTATACCAGCAAACTATACTAAAACGCCTTAACCACGTCGCCTGTGCCTGCATAAAGACTGATGAATAGGCATGCGTACAGGCATGAGTATTGCAAGTACACCAGATAATAAAGGGGTGACTGGTGACAAGTGTCATGCCACGTGCGATGTAGCGGACGCCTGTGCGCACGCTCGTCTCAATGTACAAATAATTATTTACTTTATGATGACAAATTTTTAGTTTAACAGCTGCTTCACTTCACAATTCCAGCAGTCCATGTAATACCAAGAGGGACCAATGAAACAGTTTAGGCTGTTTCAGTGCACACGTTAAGGTGTCTGAAGCGTTGGCTTTAGGACAGTAACACACACGCGTTAACGCCTGTAACGCGTGCACGCCTATAACAGTATATCAGGACTGGATCATTGCTCAGGCGCCAAACTGAGGAAGTGGCTGTGCGCATTCACGCACGAGGTCCACTGGATCATCAGGACCTGACAGTTATTCATTATCTATGTTCTGCAGAATGTCTACACAGATCAGCTGTTACACAGTCTCAGGTTCATACGGGATTGTTTATAAGAAAGCAGAACTTATAGATGAATCCCAAGCCCCAACAGAGCTGTCAGGATAGTATTTTTAAGTAGCTGAAATTATTTTAATTATCCCTTTCACCCTTGCTATCATTAAATATCAATTTGATATCATTCAAACCTTGAGAGAGAGAGAGAGAGAGAGAGAGAGAGAGAGAGAGAGAGAGAGAGAGATCTATCTCGTACGTAGGAGATAAACTTAAAGTTTTTCTGGCCAAAACCTGAGGCTTAATTAGGCTGTTTTGAGGTGCCTGATGCACGATACAAAGGAAAGTGAAAGTCAGCAAAATGCTGCATAAATAAAATGTTTTACCTTATTAGTTAACTACAAATGTCTGTAAAACATAATGGGACTGGTCATAGGTGCCGAATTGGGTTAAACAGTATAGATATAAGGTCCATGTATTACTATGTAACAATGGTCATGTCCATAATGGGCAAAGAACAAGAGACCAGCTCTGACAACAGCTAAACAATGAAGGCAGTGGTTTTATGTAGAAAATGTCCTATTAGTTGTATATTTTTAGAGCAGACTTTGCTTTCAAGTATCAGTAACTCAGCAGTTATAAATACAACTAGAAAATTTCCTCTGGGGAAATTCTGAAAGGGCCACGGGGGCTACTGCCGCTGTGTGTACACTATGATGAGATTCTTCAGAGATTTCAAACAATTGATACTAGTAATGTCATGATGCTATATTATATACAAGGAGCACACCTACAACAAGCATTCCTTTTCAAGTATTTATTTAAACAGCAACCTATGACCTTTAACCTCAAAATGTGTGTGTGTGTGTGTGTGTGTGTGTGTTTGTATCTGGAGGAGTGTGCGCGCTTACACGCGCATTTGTGTGTGTGTGTGTGTGTGTGTGTGTGTATGTGTAACGAAAATCGCGGAAAGTTACGCGTGTGTGTGTGCTAACGTGCATTTGTGTGTGTGTGTATCTGTAACTGCAAAGATCAAAGGCAATCAGAGGTGGACAGACTGGAATTTCGAACAGAAAGCCTTTTTGGCAAAACCATAATACCTATCATTTGCGACTTGCGTCGCGAAAAATTCGTATTCCGTAGAGAAAAGTAATAGCACACCGATCCCGATCAAACTGCACCTTTTGATATGTAATTTGTCGTGCAACTCTTCAAGTTGTAGGACTAGTAGCGGGACGAAATTGCGTCCGTAAGAGGAAGAAGACAAAATCCACAGTATAACAATAGTGCTCGGTGCGATTACCCCGTGGCCCTAATAAATGCCCATCATTAGCCAACAGTATAGCTTCTGTACCTTGTCTATAGATTTACCTACCTCTTTAGGGCTGGGTACAAAACTTTAATACATTTAGGAACCGAAACCAAATTGCCTCCATATTATAAAGTATCAAAATAAGTCAATTTCAAAACCTCAGTAGGAAATTTAATCACTGTCTGTGAGCCAATAAGCATGCAACATGCTAGTACCAAGGTCTAATACTGCTGGAATCTGGCTGTGTTACGATTCACGTTGTTGAGGTATTCAGGAAGAACACAGCTTATGGGGCTCAAATGTCTTAAAGCATGGGTGATTATATGATCGCAATTATGGAACGCAATAAATTTAAGGTAGATTACGTGATCAGCTGTGAGCATATTTATTTGATCAAACAGGTCGTAAATGTGCGTGACAGCAGCCAATCAGAGAAGTAAACAGAAAGACTGAACGTGGAGCTAAACACAGAGCTGAAGGCAGTGAAACAGATGTCAGCCATGACTTGGAGCGATAAAGCAGGGAGGTGCAGGTGAATGTTGGGAAAGAACAAAAGAAATTACATCTATCTGCCGCTGTTTCGACATTCACAGCATAGCAATTCACACACAGGTATGGTGCATTCAATAGCGTCGGAATGGCTATGGTACGTTCAAGAGCATGGGACATATGAAAACTTATAGAGAAACAAATATTAGAAGGGAACTTAGTTCAATAAACAAGTTAGCAAAACATCAACAGCGTGGGCTTTCTAACAATAATAAATCTCACAATTTGTTTATTTTGGGTCTTGCATACCTGGAAAAAAAACCTCAGGACTGTGAAGTAGTTCACTATATTTTATATTTTTCTACATTTGTTGTACTGTTGAGTAAAAAATGTTTTATATTTTACTATGTTTCATCCTGTTTTCTTGTTATTTACTTCATATGTCAATAAAATATGGAACTTATCTCTAGTTTATTAAGTTTTCAGTACAGATGCTTAAAAACTGGCAGTTTAAAAACAATATAAAAAGTGTTGATATGTGATAACAATGAAGATTGGACCACATGAAAAAATATGTTGTGATATTTTATTTTGCCATATAGCCAAAGCCCTAGTCTGTGTATATATACAATTTCTCTAAAATATATACATTACAGGGTAACTATGGAATTACAGGATTATAATCCTATAATAGAGGAAAACTAGGTCAAAATTAACATTTTATATGTTACTTACAGAGAAATCTGGCACTACCATGATGTTACATGCTGTACCTGTCAGGGTGGTTGGCACAGGTTTCTGATGAAGCTGGAAGATTGAGACTTAAACAAAAAAATATTACTGTCACTGTCTTTATAGAAGGGAAAAAGTGATTCTAAAATAATAAGTCGGCGACCATTCTGGCTGTCTACTTGAAGCTCTTGCACCGTAAAGTTTATATAATCATGCACACCTGTCATCCTTCTACAGATGCGGTATTTTGTGTCTAGTTACTTTGCTCCTGGCTGCACTGTAGATATTGGCAGTTATAATTTGTAGCTCTTTAAAGCAGAGATACATAGACATGATTGCAGAACACAGCTTCCCAAAGACTTGAATGAACTCTGGTACACAATGGTTTAACATTGATGTGCATGGAGCTCATACTCATACTGCTTGATCTGCTTGTGATGTAGTAAATGACAACATAGAGAGCATGTATGAATTGTCATTTGATTTCTTTAGGCAGCCGGGCATGAGAATGGCTTTGCTACTCTTGCTTTGCTTTTTGGGTCCAGAGAGAAACAGGAAACAGTGGACGAGCCTGGACAGAGCGTAAACATAAATCGCCATAATGAGTTTAATGTGGCCACTAGTGATTTCAGCAGAGTCTGATTGCAAAGTCTTGTTCATATAAATACACAGCCCCCACCGCTGGTCTTGCTGGAGACATTAGCTGTTCCATCCACCCAGAGGACATAGCGTACATCTGTTAGTATAATGGTGCCATCAGGAACCCCGCTGTCATTAACACGTTTCTGTGAAAATCATGATGCTGCACTATATAATCCATTTAAGTGTAGTGATCTGCAGCCATAGTTCATCCCTTTGGTTCCCCATGAGGTTTTAAATTGACCCAGTATGCTGGGTAGTTAAAGCCAACGAGAAGCTAGCTGTAGTCTATATAAACAGGTCTTGAAAGCCTACATGTGCAATTGCCTGTTTAGTATAAAGACTTATATTTAACTTAACTTTCCCCCTTTTTGGATGCAAATTCAAAATTATTCATAGAGAGACCACTCCTGAATACGCAAGCAAGCAAGAATATATTAATGCAGACATATGTGACACGAATTTCAGGAATCATCATACTAGTGTGACTACATGGATCAAATGATTAAATAAAGCATTATGAAGTGATGTATAGGATATTTATATATAAATATATATGTATATAAAACTCTGTGCAAGCACTATAATTACATTTTATTCCCAGTGTATGAGTAGAATGTTCTGATATTGGTGTTTGATACAATTCTGACATATGCCTTAATTTCTTTACATTTCAGCTGAAGGCTCTTTGTGACAAAGTTTTTCTAGTTGATTTATTTAGGCCTCCAGTGGATATGGTTGGGGAGAAAGGGTGTTTTGTCATATTACAGAATCGCACCAATAGAAATGAAACTGCCATTCTGCTTGCCAGGATTGGGAGCAGAACTGGCATATTAAAAGACTACTAAAGGTTAGGACTCCACGGGGGAATTCTATGGAAATAAAAATCACAAAAGAGGTGCAATAACAGCCTGATTACAGGGCAGTAATAATGGTCGAGAGAAAGAGAGAGAAATAGGCAGAAAGGAAGACACACTTTTCAGTACATTCAGCATTTGTAATGATAAAAAAAGATACTTTGATTTAAAATGTGCTCCAGTGTGCTGTTTGTATGGTAGGCTGCTTGGAGGACAAGGAGGACCAGTAATTGTTTACAGTACTTCATGCAGCTTCATTTCATGGCCACACACAGATTAGCAGATGTTTGATAGTGTCATCCTGCCTTGGAGGAAGATATTACACAAACAATCACATAGTAGATTGCACACAAAATGGCTGGATAGCTGAAGTCAACCGCCGGGACACATCCATCCATTACAGTCCTAAATAGTCAGGTTTGAATCAACATAGCTCTGAAATGTAAATAGAACATAGATATCTTTCCAAATACTGTAAACTGTCACCAGATTCATATTACAGCTGTTACCAATATGTCAGTGGAGCTGATATCTACCGGCATTACCAACAGTTGACAGTCTAATCAGAAACTGAAATGCGGGCTGTTCAATCAAAATGACATAATGTGAAAGTTTGATGGTCAACGTCTTTAGTAGAAAGGTAACGTGCCTGATAGCAAGGGCATCCCTTAAAGCCACGGATCTCGGTTTAAAACTCTATTAGACAGAGATCAATATGTGACAGCACTTAAGAATTCCTCACACTGGTCTGACATTTATTTTGGGATGGCCAGCACCACAACATGAATACAGAATAGTCAAGTAAGGCCACAAGATCGTTCAACTTTTCACATCTTCACCTCTCATTTAAACCAAGACATTTGCCCTTTTTTCCCCTTACATTCTCTTAAATTAATTACACTTGGTTTAGTACCCAGCTTTTACGACAGCTCTCATGCACAACATGTGTTCATGTACTTATTGCAGCTAAAACAAAATGTCCTGTGTGCCTATAGACTCTCGCATATTAAGCTGGCTTTGTGTCTGCATATGAAAGCTCATTTAATGGAAACGCATACAATATAAACGCAGCTACAGGAACATGAAACTGCTGACTTTCTTTCTTGTGTACATGAATAGATTCATTTAAGCATGTCCGCCGTTCCTTTCTGAGAGACAGGCATTCATATAAAAAAAAACATAACACCAACATGCAATGGGTATTTAAACTATGAATGCTGATTATTCAAAAATAAATTATAGCATTTGTGTTGTCATTACAACATTACTCTGTATTTCTATAGGAACCAGATGTAAGGTTGCACGATGAAAATAATTGAATGGTGAAAATATTAAGGATGTGAATACTGCCCAATCAAACTGAATACACTGCTTGTTGTTGGCAGGCACAGCAAACGATTCTCCTGCTCTTACAAATACAGAGACTCACACACTAACTGTGTGTACATATACAGAAACATACCACAGATTTGCATAAATAAAAATGTTTGGAGAAGAATACAATCAAAGCATATTTGTCCATTTAGTTGTTTAGGTGTGGTGGACGCACATAGGCTGTATCTCTGCTCAGTGTGGCATCAATACAAACAAATGTATATATATAAAAGTATTATATTTATATCATATGAATGTAAATCTATCTATATACACATTTAAATGAAAATAATAATAATTATTATTATAAATGAAATAATAATAATAATAAATATATATACACACTAGGGCTGTCAAAAGTATCAAGTATCTGAAGCTTGTTATTGTTAGAAAAATTGCATGAGGAAACCTTGAAAATTGATAATCTGTCACCGACAGAAAAAATCTGTCACCAACAGAAAAAACCTCACCATTTTTCTGCGCATTCTTTGATGGGGAAATGAAGAGCTGGAGACGTCCAAGTTTCTCAGTTTAACAAAAGTTTTATTACAATACGTCAAAAAATGTGCACTTTACAGAGATCTCCGGGTTCAAAATTAACTCATGTCCCTGAATACAAACAGACGTGTTTTCAGTTCGTGAAGTCTGAACCCCGTCTCCCTCCCTGGAACCCATTAAAATAACCTTACAATTGTTTACAAAACATGCTGGTTGATTTCCTCCAGGAAGTCCCGCCTTCTTGATCGCTGATTCGCCAGTCTTCTTTCATACCGTCACACATCAGGCCACCTGGGCAAAACAATCCCTGCTACCCAGGACAAGGCCTTTTGGCCTGCTAACAAACTTGTTAGCACAAACATTTTTCCTTGTTATGACTTACAGACATTTTCACACGGGACTTTCACTTGGCCTTCTGTGGCCCTCCTCTCCAGACACACATACACACACAGCAAAAACTCTGCATCAATATATCTGGATGTCATTCTTTGTGAGTTATAGAATCTTAATCAGTTTAAGCAAATGGAATATATGTAATTAAAGTAATCATAGTTTTCTACATCAATATTAACACACAAACACAATCAGTGTATCAAATCATATTGTCTGACTTAATATAAATGCATAGAGATATTTATTACAGTCAAGGTTTGACCTTTGATAGTGACCTGCGTCAGAACAGAGAACAGAGACAGAGAACAGAGAAATAAAGCATAAAATCATTTACCAATATAGAAAATAATCAATTATTTTAACAATTCCCTCTTTTGGCCTAACATTCATTAGGCCAACTCAAACAAAATTATGAATAGTAGCAATATCAGTGAGCAGCAAAGCATTTCAGAGTGGATTAATGTCATTTGATATGGGGAAAGGGATTTACCTTGGTTACCATGGAGATGCAAAACACAGACAGAACAGATATGAGAAATACACACAACACACAACACCACTATGCTTGTGTCATCAATATGTCAATTTCTGTACATAATATAGTAATATTACCACCGTCCACTCTCCCCCTCGGCTCCAGGTGACACAACAGGAAGCACTATAAAGAGAGATAGCAGAGCCAAACACAAACACAGCCGTATCCAAAACAATCTTTCTGTACCCATTTATCCAAAAAAAAAAATTTTGCAGTATATAATGTCAAAAACAATTGATTATATGAATATGATTTTTTTTCATGAATGTATGATTCTCACAGCTCTTTTTTAACCTGATATGGACTTGCCCAACGTGGTTCTGTCCACTTCCTGTTGATGACCTTCAGCCACACACACACTCTCGGAGAGTCTTACACTCTTACCCAAGCTTTTCTCTGTCTGGAGCTGTCATGTCTCCTGGACCTGTGTGGACAGAAGGCTTCCAGTGCAGTTAATGTACAGCAAAAGGACACATGATCCAACCGTGGTAAATCCAGGGGCACCCCCCTTTCACCCACAGTGGCTGGCCCTTTAAAACATTTACTGTAGAATAGTGAAGCACACTCAGTGGAAATGAAACCAAAATGTAACAAAATATCTCAGTACACTGATAACTGAATCAGTATCGGAGAATAAATTGCATGAAATGTTGGGGCAAGAATATAAATTCAGGCAGATTGTGAGTTCAAACATCCAAAAAAAAAAAAAAAATGTTTTTTAATTACATACAGTTCGTAGCAAGCAAGTTGCCCAATCTTTTCTTCTCTTGTCAACACATACTAATACCTTCTTTTTTGTCTCTCTTCCCCTACGTACTCTTTTCCATCTATTACACTCACTTGATTTCAACCACCTGTCATCTATCTTTTAGCAAGATATCACATCAACTTACACAGTAAGTTGAGCAACTTTCGTTAACAATCTATATCAGTTCCAAAACATAACTTTGACCAATGGGGTAAAAACAGACTGCATTTAAAACGGCTGCAATTTGCTATATAAATATATATTTGCAATATAATGAATGGACAAAATTTAAACATGCTGACGGGACTTCTGATAAATCCCCCCTCTTTTATTTTTTAATTTTTAATTTTTTTAACTGGCCTTCAAGACAAGTTTCACTCTGTCTTTTATAATTTTGTCACCAACGTCAAGGCCAAAATGTTGTGCTATTTTTAACAGCTGCTTTTTTGTGCAGAAAGCCAACAAGCTCCACTGAAAGGAGAAATAAAAAATAAAGAACAAAATAAAAATAAAAAATAACTCATCAACACTTGTCATACTTGGGTGTGTGCAAAAAATCAATACACAACCAGCCAAACACTATGGCCTAGACAGTAAACAATGCTCCCCTCTAGCTGACTACCTGACCATTACTGTCTAGCTAATCTCAACCCTAGTCTTCATGTGGATGACCAGCGGTGGGTATTTAAACACTGAAACTCATGGCGAGGTGAAGCAACCAGAACTGGCCACTTCCCCTTGACCATGATGTGCTCCCGAGACAAATGCTCTAACCAGAGCCACCACAGCACTAGTAAAACAAAAAATATGACGAAACCCAAAGGGGTAACGCCACTTGGCCTCACAGGGGAACATTTGTTTACATTACAGTAACATTCTGCACACCAGTAAATTCTAATTATACTATGCACACACAGAGCAGGAAAAAAAAAACTCCTCCACCCAAAACACAACTCATAAAGGAAAACAAAAAAAAACATAAACCAAAGATAAAAGTCAGAATAGGTAAGTGAGTGTAACTGTTAATTTGAAAATAAAAATGTTATGTCTCCATAAACAAAACAATCAGGCCTGAAGGAGAGAACACCAGGCAACCTTGGAGCCTCTGTCTCTCTGCCTGCCTCTCTTTTTCTTTCCACACTGAAAATAACTCAAAAGATTTACTTAAAAAATATATTGTCAGTATTTGCACACAAATGATTTCAGTAAAATGTAATGCTGCAATATCAAGTAACACTCACTTGCAAGTATCAAGTAAATTTTATATTCCCTAAAACATAACAGTTCTGAAGATATTAAGTAACATTTACTTAATTCCATCCAAGTTTAAGTTATATTTATTTAACCAAATTAAGTAAAGTCTATTTGTTTTTTCATAAACAAGAACATCATTTTACTCAAAAATGTAAGAACACTTTATATATCTGTACATTGTAAAAACAAAAAACAATAGCTACTCAATAAAAAATGAGGCAACAGTTTGCACGCAAGGAAGTGCCTGTCAATTAGGAACAGACAAAATTCTCTTGATTTAGAATTACATACACATAAAGATTATATTTAATATGATCAAAATAAGTAGAATACTTCTCAAACATTTTTATATTTAAAGTTACTTAAACAACTGCCTCAAAATCAAGGACACATTTATATTGAATACATTTTATCAAATATATTAAGTAAAACAAAGTGACTACAGAACAAGTCAATTAAACACCTTTGACTTTGTAAAAATAAAATACAATAAAAACTGAGCAGGTAAAATTTTAACCAAAATAGAAACTGGCAAAGCTGTTTTACTGGACATGAATATTTCATTAGATTGTGCAGGTGTCCCAATTATTTTGTACTTATTACAGATCTGGAATAGTACTTTTTAAATATGTAGTGAAAACTTATCACCCTCTTTCAACATTCATTACAGAAATCACACACTCAGACACGCTCAAAAACGTTTCACTCACACAGACATGCTCAAAACAACTTCTGGGGGAAGGTCAAGACAGAAACAGTCTCTTAAACTTTGAGCAGTGGTGTAAGGATTATTCATACCCTTATTTAAATGGAAAAACAACCAAACAAACAAACAAAAACAAATTTTTTTACAAGTACTGCATTAAAATTTGTACTAACAGTAAATTAAAGATGTATCTCCAGCAAAAGGAATTTAAAGTAAGACTTAGTATATTTTTAAAAGAAAAATATCCAAATTTTGAGTACAAGCAGGGTAGTGACTGGCCTTGACCAGTGTGTGGATACTTCCACCTATATTTTTGTATGTATAACGCATAGTACTGTAGTATTTAAACTTATTATCACCATTATTAACCTACACCACCTGATACCATCCCCCACACACACACCCACGCAGCACACACTTTTCATCTCACACACCTATTTTCATCCCTATATTGAGTGAAGACATGCTCTTTAAATTTGACTTTGAAGTGTTTAATTCTTCACACATCCCATTCCAAATTTTTACTCCACTGAATGAAATGCAGAACCTTTTTCTATGATATATATGTTCAGATAAATTACTTTGCAACACACGCTGAGTCAGAGATTGTATTGGACGCATTGCCCCGTGTTATGAACCAGACTGAGAAGCTTCTACAACATTTATAAGAAATGTTGCGCTCAGACACTTGGAGTTAACTCAGTTCGCACACAGTTTTAAATACAATCTTGACAGAGTCATCAATTATTAAAACAAACCTCCCACAATACCCACAGACAATTCTCAGAGTAGACACACAAGACGTGTAATCTTTAAATTCACTCTATGAGAAAAGACCCAGCCCATACATTTCAACCCTTCATTAATCACTCTGATTGATTATTATATAAACACACATGTTAATAAAACTTCTTGATTAGAACAGTCTTAATTCAAACATTTTGATTGGAATATTGATTGGAGAAATACAGCGAGACACTTTGCCTCCTGATTTTTGGCCGGATTTTCTAAAAAGAAAATCCCCCTTTAAAATCAACACAGAGAACCGTATTCTCTGTCTTCAGGCTGGATTAAAATCACGTAATCCACCTTTTCAGCAATTTATACAGCGAACTCCAACCGCGGATTCCTGTTTTCGGCGAGACACCCCGGTCCCCCTTTACATCAAAAAGGCCTTACAGCGGGACCGTTATCCCCTGTCTTCGAGCTGGACAGTCGTATGCCCCCTCTTTCTTCTATTTTTATTTTATTCTATTTTAATTTTTAATTAAAATAAAATGTTTTATTTGTTTTATTTATTTTTTTATTATTTTTGTTATTTTTTATAAGTCAATAAATCTTCTTGACGTATTGTATTTCTAACTATGACATCTGTTTTCTATTGACAACAACTCAATTTTGCAATTAGGCCAATTTGCACAGATTTTATTAAAAAGGTTTGTGCTCACCTTCCTTTTTTAGGGTACCCTGCTGTTGTCAACAAAGTCTGGATGTCAGTGGTATCAGCAATAATTCAGGCTGTTATCTATTTCCAAAGAGAATTACAGGTTAAATTTCAGATCAAGCATATATAAAAAATTTATTTTAATACTCACGTCCTCCAGCTTCCATTCCCCATCACGTCGGGGTCACCATTTGTTAGAAAAATTGCATGAGGAAACCTTGAAAATTGATAATCTGTCACCGACAGAAAAAATCTGTCACCAACAGAAAAAACCTCACCATTTTTCTGCGCATTCTTTGATGGGGAAATGAAGAGCTGGAGACGTCCAAGTTTCTCAGTTTAACAAAAGTTTTATTACAATACGTCAAAAAATGTGCACTTTACAGAGATCTCCGGGTTCAAAATTAACTCATGTCCCTGAATACAAACAGACGTGTTTTCAGTTCGTGAAGTCTGAACCCCGTCTCCCTCCCTGGAACCCATTAAAATAACCTTACAATTGTTTACAAAACATGCTGGTTGATTTCCTCCAGGAAGTCCCGCCTTCTTGATCGCTGATTCGCCAGTCTTCTTTCATACCGTCACACATCAGGCCACCTGGGCAAAACAATCCCTGCTACCCAGGACAAGGCCTTTTGGCCTGCTAACAAACTTGTTAGCACAAACATTTTTCCTTGTTATGACTTACAGACATTTTCACACGGGACTTTCACTTGGCCTTCTGTGGCCCTCCTCTCCAGACACACATACACACACAGCAAAAACTCTGCATCAATATATCTGGATGTCATTCTTTGTGAGTTATAGAATCTTAATCAGTTTAAGCAAATGGAATATATGTAATTAAAGTAATCATAGTTTTCTACATCAATATTAACACACAAACACAATCAGTGTATCAAATCATATTGTCTGACTTAATATAAATGCATAGAGATATTTATTACAGTCAAGGTTTGACCTTTGATAGTGACCTGCGTCAGAACAGAGAACAGAGACAGAGAACAGAGAAATAAAGCATAAAATCATTTACCAATATAGAAAATAATCAATTATTTTAACATTATCATAGTTGCAGTTTCTTTTTGAACAACTTTTTTATTATAAATATTTAACCCGTGGTTCTGTTCATTTTTACATGTTGCATTTTTCTTGTTGTTAAAAATATTTCTGTTAAATTTTGGGGTCTTTGTTTTTATCCTTGTGGTATCGAAAATGGTATTGAGTATCGAATATTTTCCTGAGTATCGATATTGAGTTGAAATTTTTAGTATCCTGACAACCCTAATACATACTATATCATATAAATACATAAATGAATAAATGAATGAATGAATGAATGAATGAATAAATAAATAAATAAATAACATGTATACATACACTACAGGCCAAGAGTTTGGAAGCAAGATCAAATTTGGACAAAAAAAATGAGTTTCATTACTATGATTTGCAACTAAATAAACGTGATTATTACATAAAGAGTCACTTATTAGAACACATTTTTACTATAATTATCAGCTCTTTGGGTTTTTATTGCTTAGACTTTGTGTATCCTTCTTTCCTAAATGTATAAATCTATACTCTTGTTTCTTTACTCAGCTGCTTCAATTTTAGCCAGTTGAGATTTATTGGGATTTTTGTATCCAAACTCTCAAAAGCCAAAGAGCTAAAGCGAATAATGCAAGCTGTGATTTGTTTTTTTTACTTTTGCACTGAATGTCTGCTTGCCTCAGAATAAGTTGTGTCTCAACAGAATATACATTGTAAAATAAGGACACACAAGAAAGATTGATGTTAATATATAATTTTTATATTTAAGTAACAGTAACAGTTCAGGGAGATTTTTTGTTTTGCTTTATTCTATGGTTTATGTAGCATATTACTGTATATGTGACTCAGACAGAATAGCACGCTGTGCTGATGCAGTAATCTCTTTAAAACAGGCCCAGTGGCAAGCTGAGAGACCAAGATACCTAATTTATTAAAGATAATAATAGTACTCACAACAATGTATTTGTCCTCTCCACAGCAGTGTCTTTTGCATTTAATTTCAGACAAGTATTTATGCTAAATTAATTTAGTAAAACATATAATTTATAAACACTTAAAAGGACATTACTCTAAGAAGACATTCATTGTAAACGATGTGAAATTTAAATTGAATAAGAAAATAAGCAATAGCAACCCTCATGGCTGTCCTAGGGGGAGAGCTGATTTAGCAAATGTGACCACACACTTTATTTTCTGCTTTCAACAAACACATGAATTAAAAGAAGTCCTCAATATATCATCCAGACACGCTTCTGCTTTAAAGTGGTTTTATAAAAGGTGCCATATCTCTTCAGTACATTAAAGAAGTGTTGCAACAAATATTCAGTAATGGGATCCCATGCAGTCTTGAGTAATGAATTAATTCACTTCCAGACTGAATGAGCTTAAAACTGGAACCAGCATTTGTCTTAATTACAAAAAAACCCTCTAAATTATACCTAAGAGACATATTAGCCGGTTGCACACAGCTTTATTAAATAGCAATGAGTCGCTGAGCAATGGCCAAAAGAATTTAGTTTGGCTAATGCATTTGGCCCTATCTATTAGTCCTATCTGTTTGGGGTCATATACATTTTTAAAAATGCTCTTAAAATGCTTTTAAAAATTCAATCATCTTGCAAGTTAAAGGGGACCTATTACACTTATTTGCACCTCTGTTCATCCTCTGTCTGAAACAGTTTGTTGTAGTACCTGTCACTTTAAGCGCCCCTCATGAAAAAAACCCAATCTGCTCTGACTGGTCAGCATTTTTTTTTTGTCTTCCGCATCTATGCTATCTCCGTCTCTGTACAGTCTGTCGTAGTAGAAAATACTGTTAGAAAACAAATAGGTCAGAATGGTCAGAAACTTTTTTGAGGGTTTTGCTCAAAGGGATTACTTTAAGATCCATACACAATAATATTTAATACTTTGCAAATGTTTAATATGAACATCCAACATTATATATATATGACAGAAATTCAGAAAAAGCATAATAGGTCCCCTTTAATGTTGAGGTCACATTAGATTTATCATGCAAGAGTTTTATCAGCTGTTTGTATGGTTGCACAGACTTTGTGTATACATCTGAACTTGAAATAAACGATATTAGAGTGTTGCTTGAAAACAACACACCATTTGTAAAAACAGTAAAGACAATCCATGCCAGTTAATGGCTCCTGGACAGCTGAACCCTGAAAAGCACAGTAAGTAATGGATCTTTTACAGATTTAGGACTGTACAGGCCATGTAACCCGGTCGATCGATGGGATTGGACTTGGTGCCGTCTTGGGAACAGGCATGAATAGAGGAAAAGATGTGCATCTGCCAGGACATCTCTCAGCTCAACCCAAGTCCTTCAGGCTTGCCTCTGACTAGGACAGCAACTAAAAATATTATTATTGATGAATCTGCAACTTATTTTTACAATTAATCAATTACCAAATTGGTCAATAAAATGTCAGAAAATAGTGAAAAATTTCCATCCTAGTTTAGTCCATGGTGATATCTTTAAATGTCTTAATTTGTCAATCCAAAACCTAAAGATATTCCATTTGATATGATATAAAACAGAAATAAAATGGGAATCTCCATATGTGAGAAGCTAAAAGCAGCATTTTCTGCCATTTTTTGCATGAAAAATGACTTTTACAATTAATCGATGATCAAATCACCAATAAAACAATTATATTCAAATAAAGCAATGGGCACATTATAATAGTAAAGCCTGACAATTACACATTACTGATCGACTTTCAGTTGAATAAATCATGACATGTGGTTGTTAAACAACATCTTCTTGT
Organism: Centropristis striata; assembly: GCF_030273125.1. Taxonomy (NCBI): domain Eukaryota; kingdom Metazoa; phylum Chordata; class Actinopteri; order Perciformes; family Serranidae; genus Centropristis; species Centropristis striata. The sequence goes on along the minus strand of NC_081522.1, from coordinate 17,656,210 downwards.
CTAAATTTGACATTTCAAGCAACTTTCACATCTATCCTGAAAAGTCAGTAAGAAGTTATGTGACTATGACTAAACTGAAGAACATCCACATTTACACAGACTGCCTTCATCCATCAGAGGGGGCAATGCCAACCGTGATCAATCCAACCATGCTCTCACTGTCAGTAAAACTGTGTTCAGTTCGACTATGCCCCTGCAGTAATGGCAGCGTCACTAGAGAGCACAACACATAAATCAGCCAGCGGATTAGTCTACGGAAAGTGAATAATGGAGGACCTGCTAGGACGGTATGACAGCAGGCATGGTGTCTTCACTAAGCTACATGCATCTTCTGGTTTAATGCTGTAACTTTTACACTGAAGAAAATAAAATGTGCTTGGATAGACTACCTCAAAGTTTCAATGAGCCCACAGAGTCAGTAATTAATTAAATCTAAGATGATCAATTCCAAAAAGTGTCACCTGATAGCATCGTCAATTTGAGTATTTAGTGCACAATGGCCACATTGCAGGTTGCATAACTGGTCACGCAACAAAACCGCTTTTTTTTTCTAGAGAGTTGATGAGCTTTGACACTGGAATATAGGACAATCGCCATTTGCACTGGTTGCCTGCTTGCTTGTGTGTGGGCTTACATTGAAAACAATTGAGTACAGGTGTTTTAATGATGCATATGGTTGTTTAAATAGCACTAATTTTGGAATCAAGGGACACCTGATCCTGGTTCAGATGGAACATTTGTAGAGCAACTCTAGGTACAGATGTATGGATGTGGATGATGTGCTAAGAAGGTGTAAGATTATGTCTTTGACAAATAATGTGTAATGTGATAAATGCTCCCGCAACATTTTCAGAAGTCTTCATGCATTAGCCCCTTGAGTGTTTCTAATACAGCAGGTTCCGCTGGTTAATTCTTAGCTTTCCAGGAGTCAATTTCAGTGATTCCCACAGTAAAAGTCATTCCAAATCGACTCCAGAAATTTGGGTGTCATGCACCGCTAATCTGCTCAGCTTCATCTGTGGGTGGCAGCAGGTGCAGAGCTCAAACTAATGAATATGCAAATCAACAGCAAATGTGAAAGAACTAATGCTGAGGGGCAAAGGGCAACCAGTGACAAAAACATTAGAAAAATAATAGCATGCAGCACCATACATGTTTTTAATTGACTGCAACTGGTTGTTGACCGTCTGAAGCCCAGTATGAAACCTAGTTTACACAACAAAGGCATTAGTAGATAATCAAACCGTCTTTGGGCAGTATTTCCAGCCTGCAATAAAGAGAAGAGAAAAGGGAAAAGAAGTCTGGAACAGTAAATTAGCAGTATCAGGACTTTAAGATGTGATGCCAGGTAACTTTTGAGTTTGATTTACACTCTGGAATACTAGGGTTTACCAATTATTACCCCTGCCAAGGGGTTATGTTTTCAGTGTGGTTTGTTTGTATCTCTGTCAGCAGGATTACAGAAAAACTACTGGCCTGATTTTCATGAAACTTGAGTATAGTATGGGCCACTATTCTATCTATTAACCTAGAACCTACATTTTGGTGTGGATCTGAATTACAGGGCAGATACACAAATTATTTTTTGCTTTCGTTAACATTGCCAGATACTGCTTCATTTTGCAATTATGTTGCCTTAGAATAATCAGAAAAACTTCCCAATCATATTTCATGGCTCACCTGATTAATTTATTTTCTCTTCATGGTCATGCACGCCAATGGACACTGGTTGTTGTTTCCACATTACAACTTCAAAGTCATGAACACACTCAAGTTGAAATAATGATTTCCCAACTCAGAAAATGGGACCATCCGAGAAGCACGAGATCTGTGGTCCCTAGTTTTCTCTCTAGTTTTACATGATCTGTGTCCAGCTAACAAATGCAGCAGTTACATTGACTTTTCCAGCAGTGTTTGAAGAAGGCACCAAAAATATGTAGTTTACATTGATTTTGATGTTCATTGTTTCCAAGTACAGTTAAAGTGTATTTTCTTTTCCACTTTGAGATTCTACATTGCAACAGCTTACTGAAGGCCGAATGGTGAATTACAATGTTCACTCATTTAAAGCTTTTCTGTGGGGGTTTTCAAAGTCAGCTTTATATAATAGACATTATATTTACATTAAGTGTGGGTCATCATTGCTTAAACGGCAAGATGATTTATAGTAGGCATGGTGGGCTAGACCCTCATTAAATGTTGCTTAGAATTTAAATGTTATTAATGTAATTCAAGCCATCTAGTTGACACTGACATTTTCCCATTTATAAACGTTTCAAATTTGAAAGTATCAGCACATTATACAGCATGAATTTGTTCATAATAGTGTTTCAGAACTCTGCTGGTTATTTCTTTAATCCTTCAAAAGACATAACATCAGAATATAACAAAAGAGAAAAACTGCAACAAAATGATATGCACAATTTAACTGGATGCTCAAAAACTCTGTTTACAGTTAAAATTGACAGCTTGACTCAAACTTAAGTACACCAAAGTAATGTTTATTTTGTCTTTTGTGTGACTTCTGCCTCACTCATAACGACATTTTTAGCCGTCCCCATTTGAATTGCTGCATGAATGCAAAACAGAAGTATTTCATTTGGAGTTCAGCTTCAGAGCAACAACATCTTACATCTTGGATTGCAAAGCTGCTCTCTGGAAGAAAAGTATGAGTAGTAAAGAAGCCAATTCCGTGGATGCACTTAAAGCATCATCTTGATTATAGTCACAATTCAAGAGGGGGTCTGTTCCTGAGCTCTCTCTCAGTCTGTACAGTAGTTGTCTCCCGGGAAGACAAACAGATCTGTACACTGATGCTGGACGGTTGTTGAGATGGGTATAGGGTCCTGGGGGGTGGTGGGGTGGGGGCCGAGATGAGAGCGCTGCGAAGAGGAGCAGGGGGAGGAGGGTGGCATCCACGTACAAACAAATGCCTCTTTAGAATTCTACACAGCACTCCGCTGCAGCGTGTTTGGTTTCCAGGCAGCACTGCATTATTAATGCACCCATCTACCCCGACTCCCACCCCCAGAGCACGGAAAATAGGGTGGGGACAGATAGAGGAGGAGAGAGAGCAAGTAGGGGTGGGGTTAAAAGAAAGAGAACAAAGTTATATGTAAAGGTTGCTCAGCAGCACACGCTACTGTTTGATATGAAAATGTACAGAATTACAGGCAGTTTTAGATAGGAGGGAAGGGCCTATGTGTATTGCATTCCAATATAATGACCGTAATTTAATGAGTTTGAGGATAAGTGTTCTTATGCTCAACAAATCCAATAAACACACCATAGCCAACAATGTTTTGACAAATCGAGAATTCCTACTCCTACATACATTTTTTAAAAATGGTCACAAATGTACAGTAATGGATAAGTTACTTCTGAAAACAGCTGGCCGCTGTAGTTTTTCCCAAACACTACCCTGACAGGAGATTGTTGTGCATTTCTTGGGGACTATTTTTTTATCCGCGGATTAATACATATTTCAAGTGCAAGTGAGTATTTACATCAGGACCATGTATATAAGTATAGTGCCTCTGTTCATGCTAATGAAAACAGGTCTCTTATACAACACTGTGGCTAATTTTTGAGTAGTCTGAAGTTTTGGGAAATTTGCTTAATCACTGCCTTGCCAAGAGTTAGATGAAAAGATTGTGTAAAGAATGAAATTGAAGTGGAAGCAATTAGCATAGCTTAGCATAAAGATCAATTTGTTACCTCTAGAGAGAGCCAGGTTAGCGGTTTCCCCCTGTTTTCAGAGTACGGTCACCTCTTATGTTCGCTATCAACATGTTGTGTCTTATTTGTGTTTATAAAAATGATGGAATTGTGTGTTTTAGTCCCCCTGTAAAACTATTTTTTGGCAAACAACAGCAGAGAGCTTTCCAGATTCTTGTTGCCACTGTGAGGTTGCCAGGCAACCAGCAGATGTGCTGCTGAGAAATGCTGGGCGGATGAATAAACAGTTGTTCATCAAGAAAAACCTACAAACTGTCTTTGGCTTCTCCTTTTTGGTGTACGAAGTAAATAAAGAAAGATATACAATGGGTTATCTGGTCAGCTTAGAGGTCCAACAGTAGAAAGCAGATTTTGAACTTTAGAGCCTAAGTGGCTGTTGTATTCTAAGCTAACTGCCTACTACCGCTAGCTTTGATCATTATGAAAAAAAAATATTACAAGTTATTACAAGAAGCTCACATAAAGGGCTTAATATGTCATTTAGTTAATGAGATAGTTCAAAATGCAGTGGATTGGATGTTGTTCCCACTTTCACAGAATCAGAAACCAATACATGCCCTAGAACATACCTTTTTTATGTAGCTAAAGTTATGTCAAAGATCAATATTGGGATATCTTGGCTCTATTATTGAGTGTCTGGGAACATGATTGTGTTATTAGGTCCACAAAAGTATTAAAAAATTGAGAGAAACCAAGCAAGTGAATTAAGAGGCGGTTGGGCGGGCCACCGTTTTACAACCTTTGTCTGAGGGGAAGCAAGAGTCTCAGCCTTTGAAAACCCGTCATATCAGGCTTTGGCTACACAAAGCATGTTAACAAAATTGTTGGTTTTCATGAGATTTATTGACAAAGAAATAAAAAAAACCTGAAACCTTATTATTCAAAACTTTGGTTACAAACAAAGTATTTGGACAGTTTGTTTTAAAGGCAATACAATTTATTTTACACTGAGTTACTTATTTTAAATGATCCAGAAATCTAATGCAAGTTAAAATTAAGTTATATGCCAAGCTTTGAAATACTGGAAATTAGAAATTAAGGGGTTTTGTTTTTTACAGCCTAGCAATATTATTCTGGCAATACTGGAACCCTGAGATCATTATCTGATGATATCCGACTTCATAAAAACAGACAACTGTTTAAACTCCTGGCCAGGCTGCCAAAGATGGAATCCCTACCTTGATAAACAGTCTCTCTCTCCGTCTTTCTTTCTGTGTCTAATTAACAAACCCAGACATGTTTCGAATGCCAGGAACCTGGCAGTCAGAGAGAGAGAGAAAGAGAGAGAGAGAGATAAAGATTCCAATTTCCCCAGTCACTAACATCATAAGGTACACATTGAGTCTTTTCACAGATTGGCATCGAGCACGCCTTGATGCTGCAGCCGCCAGTGGGGAAATGTTAAGAGTTAACCTTTGGCAGCCCAAATGCGGTTATGTTTTTAAAGCTAGCACATTTCCCTCAGCTCTTTTAATTCCACCTTTTCCGGGGACTTCATTTTCTATTCAAGGTAATGGGGTTGGAGTAATGAATTCTTGCAGAGTCCAAACTATGTCCCCCTTGTGACCTCCTGTCTGTAAATGAAATAGTCAGCAGAGCAGCAGCACAGCAGGAGGTCATTGTGGTGTAAAGCCTCGACGCACTGCTCTGCAGGGAGCATCCAGGGAGATTCTCCCCTCCATCATCTCTAAATGGAACTCTGCAACCTTTGTTTTTTCTCTCCAACCGGTTTGAGAATCCAGTTCAATTTGTTCTGATTTTTCTTGGCAATGAAATTGTGAGGCAATCCACCAAGGATGTCAATACCCATTATCTTTTGTCTTTTATTCCGTATGAGCAAACAAAAGAAAACAAGGCGCAGCAGTGTTGAGCTCAGAGACTGACTGTTGTCTAGTGTCTCTGATGCGCTACTTGACCAATCAAGCTGTTAAGCCGCCACTATTTCCCTGCAGTACAATTGGAAGCTGTGAGCAGAGGAAAGCAGCAGCAGGAAATGGTTGTGTGACATCACCTTGTCAAAACAGCCTGGCTATGCCTTAGGGGAATTTACAGGGTCGCAACACTGACTTCTAAACCCCCCGATAGTCCAGTGCAACATTGATGTCATGTAAGGATTAGAACAGAATTATTGGCAGAAGGGATTAAAGTTAAATAGAGTCATTTTTAGTGCCCTAAAAAGAGACTGTTAAATAGATTCCACATTTTCAGTAAGCTGTCTAACGATCAGAAAATGTAGTTCCAACATCAATACTGTTCAACTGATTGTGTTTTTACTGTTTAAACTATTTTGGCATATGGCTTGAAGAATGTATAGTTAAACCATAAGGCTATCATAACATTTCCATAGTTTATGGCAGAAAACCCACTGAATTGAACTGGTAGTAACCTTGGGCAACATCTATTTTTGATTCCATCATACATTCCTTACAATTTACCAGATACACAGCAAATGACGGGATTTGTGTTTAAAATATATATTTTTTTTTTAAATGCTACAGTGCTATATTATCGAATAATCAATTAGCCTGTTTGGACAACTCTTGCTGGTTTAAATACTTTACTGATATTCACCTGGCTGTGTCACTGCAGCACAGACAGCACCCACACACACACACACACACACACACACACACACACACACTTGTCACCACATAGGAAAGCATGAGTGACAACTTGTTTCAGCTCTTTTTCTGAAACCAGTGTATTGTGAAAACATGGTACAATTAGCTAGGCAACTTGCTGTAATATGCTAACTTCATCTGATACAGTATGAATTTTGTTCCGATGCAACTTTATTTACATTAGCAGGATATGTATTGGAGGGAAATATCAATGTCTGGATGTATGTGGTCATTTCATTTGGTTAGTAAGTGTAAGATTTGCATGAAAAAAGCTTAATGGAAACACCAAAGTTTGATAAAAACCTTAGAAAATGAGCATTCAACTTTTCACGCTCACAAGACGAGCAGACATGAAGGAACAATTATAAGTTACCCCATTGAATCTAATTCTTGAAGACATATTTTCTCTCATGGGTGGCCAAAGATGTCAGATTAGCCACCTCTGTTTTATTATTTTCTCTCTCTCTTGCTCAATCTCCTCTTCTTCTACTGTTAACTGACGGATTAGCCTACAGCAATACATTACACTGCCATCTTCTGATAAAAGTACAATTATGCATCTTTGTTTATTTGCTCTAAACCAGGTGATGGGAACGCCCCTAATTCGCATTTTCTTTAATGCGACATTTCAAAATTTCACTTCAAATTTCAGTTAGACTTTAATGGAAACACAGCTAATGAGGTATTGAATGAATCTAAGTTTCACAATCCATAATCAAGTGACCTTTGTATCTTTTGTCCTTCTTTACTGCTTGTTTTAGAATCTGCTCAGCTAGACAGACAGATGACAGTCAGAATACCAAAGGTGAATCTGGTGCCAAGATAATACATTGGCCTGGACTGAATCCATATTTATAAATCCATATACCTCAGATAATGCATTCGGAACTATGGCTGAATTCAAGTCAGGAACTGTGGCCCCTTGTCAACAGTAAAGCTACAAGGTGCACAAGTATTTTCAGTTGTGTAAAAGAACACAGCTCAGGATTTGTCTTGTAACTTTTTGTTTACTCCCACCCTGCCTCTTGTGGTTGTGTAGTGTGTGTGTGTGTGTGTGTGTGTGTGTGTGTGCCGATGTACTGGGGTGTCATGTGACAAACGACAATCAGTTCTGCAACTCTGCAATGCAGTGGCTGCAGCACAGATAATGAATACAACAGTTTTACCCAACAGTTAAACTACAGTGACACCGAGTCCTAATGATGGTGCACGAGAACAGAATCAAATAAGAGTAAATTAGATAGAGGGAGAGTGTGGAGTGGGCTGACAGATAAGAGTGGAAAGTTGAAGTATAATCTAGTTTAGAAACAAAATGACTTTTTTAATCAGTGGTTATACCTTGTCATAGATAATCAAATGTTATATGATTTTAATGTGCTGATAAGGAATGTACAATCCGTCTGAGTAGACAATTTTAGATAAATCATGCATGTCAATGAAGCTGGCATCGATCCAAACGACAAACCAGAAAAATTACAGATAGCTTAATAAGCAAAAACAGTCGATTTGCATTCACATAAGTAAAACCTTTTTTTTTAAAAGAGGATCCTACAATCACTTCATTTTTGTCAGTAGCTTAATGTCACCTGACCCACACGTTGCAGGTAAGAGAGTCTGGGAGCTACTTAATAATTTTATGGACCAATAAATTGATTCATAAGCAGACTGACACATGCTATTCAAAGTGAACTTCTCTGCAGTGAGACTTATTTGTCATGTGGCTTGGAGAAAACTGTGGAGATGGAGTGGGGACTTTTAACCATTTGTGCTGCTGTTTTCTGCCATCCATTTCTCTTGTTCTATTTCAAATAAAATTAGACCAGTATAACAGTTCCCCCAATGGCGATCCTGTGTTTATAGTGAGGGGGTACAACAATGTAATGAGCAAGATTTGTTTTATTGCTTCCTTCATGCTTTCCATCCTCCCTATTTTGTCATCTCACTGTGTTCGATTTTCTTTGTGTTTGTCCTTCACCTTGGCAGGAACATTGCTGTAAACCTGTTTCTTTGAAAAAGTGTCTGGTAAAATTTCAAGTCTTGTGCAAACAGAGCAAACAATTCCAGGAACTGCTGCGCTGTGTTTGCTACCCACAGCTCACTTTGTTATTTTTTTTAAAGGAGAATTGGCAGTCCACTCCCATTAATATTTTTTGCTTGACCGATTGAAGAGACAGCCTAGAGCGATAAAAGTCACTCAGGGAATTGAAACTTGGGAAGTCATGGATATGAAGTTACGCAAAAAGTGGAAGTCACAGACCTTATCCCCATAGTCATTAGAAATGCTTCTAAGCAGTGATCCCACACGAATCCCTCAGGTTTTGTTTTTCTTGTTTTTCTCTATATTTTTAAAAGAAGGCAGTGAAACAACTATTAATTGCAGATCTTACAATAGGCTTTAAAAATTCTTATCTGGATACCTTTGTTATCAGACACCCTCCATTCGGATTCTATCTGCTCTTATTAAAGTTTACATTACCTTTGTAAAAACAAGCATGCAGTTCCTATTCTTCTTGACCTGAGTGCTGCGATTAAGCAGTGGGTCACAAAATCCTGTGCATCAACTGGAAAATCAGACTGGACAACTGGGACCAATGTGAAACTGTCTAATGTTTTTTTTCGGCAGAAATTGTGTCCGGAAGAGGAAGAAGAAAAAATCCACTGTATAACAATAGTGCTCGGTGCGATTGCCCCGTGGCCCTAATAAGCATAACCCAAGTAAAGAAATAGAAGTAATAATTTCGAAGTGAAAACAGTAGACTGATTAATTGATCATCCAATCAATCTGGAATTAAAGCCATTTTGAGATAATCCACATTGACTCATGAGTCTGATTTCTTTTTTTGCTTTAGTGAGAAACTTTAACAAAAACATAAAGGCCATAACACTAACATTGTTTTATGTACGCAAGTTTACAAATTGAAACAACGCAGACATTGGCCGCCCCGCCCTCTTATTACCATCTCTTACTTGCAGTAGTGTTGCAGCATGGAGGTTCTTCCCTTGCAAATGATCTCTGACGAGTAACTGGAGTAACTCTCAGAATCACTAATACCCAATACTAATCCTTACGATCAGCTTGGGACATCTCAGTTCTAACAACCCACTGCCTCACTGAGTCAGACTGACTATGATCGCTGAGGCGGTGTAAAATGCCATATCGCATGGCAAGAGATCTGCTGAAGCTCAGGACCAGCAGAGACTAGTATCTGGGAATTTAAAATGGATATTTCTGTTTTTAGGTTAAGCTACATGTATCCTGCAGCCTGCCTTTTGGCAGCAACACAGTGATCGTGTCTGTTTGAGGGTGATTTGAGAACAGCTAAGAGGCATTGTTCGGCACAATGCATATTCTGCATGGAGCAGTTTTTCCCTTTCCCTGGGAGCAAAATTGCTGCATTAAGTTGAAATACCTATACTGTTATTATAAAAAATACTGACACTTAAAGATATTCTGTTGTATTGTTTTGAGCAGCTAAACAATGAAGTTTATGGATACATGGTTCCAATATGATTTTTTGAGATGTATTTGTTAGTGTGTGTGTGTGTGTGTGTGTGTGTGTGTGTGTGTGTGTGTGTGTGTGTGTGTGTTTCCAGCTTCCAAATGTGTAATTTTATAACAGTGCCATTTAATACGGACCAAGCTCTATGTTTCAGTATAGTTCACAGGTCATCCTCACACAAAATAAAGGTCTGTTTTGTTGGAGAATATAATGTCGAATCCCAGAACACAAGGCGGAGGAAAAGCCCTCTGTTGCAGTTATTTGAGTAGGTTTCAGCATCACACAGGTCGTTGTTGTTGGGTTAGGTTCAATGAGGGGTTTTCTCCGGGTGTGTGCCCTGAACAGACTGTGCTCAGAGAGGCAGGAAATGTGAGTCATTCTGGCAGTGT